>NC_140013.1:17418744-17635407 GCF_964263955.1 Coregonus lavaretus
TTTTTTCTTTCATCATATCCCAATTCTCCCTGAGACACCTCAGAGAGTGGGGTCACAGGCAGGGTATGGGAGACTCGCCTAGTGCAGTGCAGTTTTCAGTGGCCTAGTGGGGGATTCAAAAGTAATAGAATAGAGACACCATGGAATGAATACAAATACTCTCTCCAACACATCTACATAGGCTATGCATCACATTTTGTTACATCAGCAAGTTATTTTACCCAATGTATCAGAGAGCTCAGCTCACACATACTGCAGCATGAACACATCTCCTCCCTCCCTCCTCTCTGAGAGAGATGATGATGATGCCCCTAAATACTGATCCAAGGTCGAGTTACCATGTAGTGATCAGTGAGCAGAGACCAGCTCTGATAGTTTATCTTTGATGTAGTGACCATAGTTGAATGACAAAACTTTCACCATCATCAGCATTAGAGCACTTTAAAGCAGACATGCCCTGCATGGAAACAGGCAGGAAGATGACTGATAGACAATACAGACAGTCATAAAGACAGAAGTATAGAATAGACAGCAGTAAATAAAGAGCTAGGCTGGCAGACGAAAGCTGGAGCTGCAGACTGAGATAGCCGATCCACAGTAGGCTGGGCTGAGAACATTTATCATTAGTCTTTCTGTGGAACAGTGGGCCGTTGAGATGCGCCAACCCTCCAAGAACCCAATCACTTGAGCTAACTGGTTTATCTGAAGTGCATAAGAGTGAATAAGCAATGAGAAACTAAAGGATAATCGTTAGGAGTTTGGTTTTCAGGAGTGATGTCAGCACATCACTTGTACTGTAGGTTAAATACTGTATGCGCTTCAGCCAGGCTTCCTAGTCTCAATAATACAATCATCTTCAACAGTGATTCTGACCATGACCGTTATGGATCACCATAATGGGAAAGCTAGTCTGTCTGACTGTAGTTTAATCCTATACCGTTGAGCCAGGACTGGCCTGTTGTGTTGGACACTGATGGATTTCCTTCACAGAGGAAATTGTTGGATAAGAGGAGTTTACAAAAAAAAGCATTAAATCCACTGATGGATGAATGGAGGGAATGACAAGGTGCAGACACATTACACATAACGTTTTAGTGACAGAATACAGATATGGTATTACTGGAATTTGTGATTTAACAGTATAGCTCACATTTTTACATATTTGGCTCTGAGGCTCTCTCTCTCTCTCACTCTCTCTGCAGTGGAGGCAGCCTCTACAAGTCCTCTGCACTCAGGCTGTGGGTTCAGGGGTATAGGGCACGCTCCAATCCTCTAGAATTTCCAGCATTAATGTTTAATCAGATGGAGTAAAACTCTGATATTCTGCACTTTGAGGAATCCTTCATTGGAGATCTGAATACAATGAGACAGGCTGCTGAGATGACTTGCTACCACCATATTGAACTTAGTGGCACCAGAGCCCGTGGAGTATTGGTTAGATTACATTGCTCTGGCTTGAGGTAAAATTATTTTAGTTGTGTTCACAATCATGACAAGACACCTCATAAGTATTAAGATGTTTCGGATGTTTTGGAAATCCAGACCCAGGCCATTTCTATGGGGTGTGTAACAGCCCAACCTGAGTGTGAGAAAAATAGACAATATACGGTAATTCTGTGTCTCTAACAATAGATGATGCAGGCGGAGCAATTATTCAATGCCTTAGTGGGCAAAACAGCAGGGAAACCAAGGCCAGATCAATGTGCATTATGCTCCTCATAAATTGTACATTATGCCCCGTCAGTGTCTGAGCTTTAGTAGTAGGAGCATGGTTTGGATATGGAGTTTTCATTTCAGTGTGTGTGACTGGGTGTGTGTGTTTTTTAGGTCTGTATGTATTTGTTGAAGTGTCTGAGTGTGTGTGTGTTTTACCTGTGTGCTGTGTGTCTGATCATACTTCTGTAAGAGTTCAGGGAACACGTGCGTTGAGTTGTGTGCATTCTGTTGGTAATGCATGTGAAACCTGACTCCTGGCTGATACAGAGTGCTGCTCCTCTTGGGTCAGAGATGACTGGAGAGCTTCCACACTACCACTGACATCATAGCTACCCACCCTACTCTCTCTAACTTTACTCTAGACAAGAACGGCCTGACTGCAGTTAGCTGGGGAAGGATGGAGGGAGTTCATTCTAGCCTGCACTTAGGACAATACCTGAGTGACCAGGGATTTATAGCATGGAAAAACATAGCATGGGCCATGTGTAGCTCAGTTGGTAGAGCATGGCGCTTGCAACGCCAGGGTTGTGGGTTCGTTTCCCATGAGGGGCCAGTATGAAAATGCATGCACTCACTAACTGTAAGTCGCTCTGGATAAGAGCGTCTGCTAAATGACTAAAATGTAAATGTAAAAAACAGAGCGAGAACAAGAGGACATGAAGAGCATGGGGTGTGAGAGAGGCTGAACTTAATGATTCAGTCTTGCTCTGTAATAGTGTAGGACACGCAACCCTAGACTGCTCCTCTACTACGCCCATTAGCCATCATCCTATATGCATCAGGAATACTGGGAGCGCCAGGGTTCAGACCAGAGTGACAGGAATCCATCTTGCTGCTCCTGGCCTCCCTGCTGGGGCTGTGTTTGAGTGTGTGTTGGGGTTGTGTGTGTGTTGGGGTTGAGTGTGTGTTGCGAGTGGAGATAGATAGTGTGTAATGGCACAATGATGGTCTGGATCTCTGTCAGGGGAGGAAGCTGCATGGCAAGTAGTTTCACACCACCACAGAGAATACGCGTTAAAGCCTTAATACAGTGGGGAGAACAAGTATTTGATACACTGCCGATTTTGCAGGTTTTCCTACTTACAAAGCATGTAGAGGTCTGTAATTTTTATCATAGGTACACTTCAACTGTGAGAGACGGAATCTAAAACAAAAATAAAAAAAATCACATTGTATGATTTTTAAGTAATTAATTTGCATTTTATTGCATGACATAAGTATTTGATACATCAGAAAAGCAGAACTTAATATTTGGTACAGAAACCTTTGTTTGCAATTACAGAGATCATACGTTTCCTGTAGGTCTTGACCAGGTTTGCGCACACACTGCAGCAGGGATTTTGGCCCACTCCTCCATACAGACCTTCTCCAGATCCTTCAGCTTTCGGGGCTGTCGCTGGGCAATACGGACTTTCAGCTCCCTCCAAAGATGTTCTATTGGGTTCAGGTCTGGAGACTGGCTAGGCCACTCCAGGACCTTGAGATGCTTCTTACGGAGCCACTCCTTAGTTGACCTGGCTGTGTGTTTCGGGTCGTTGTCATGCTGGAAGACCCAGCCACGACCCATCTTCAATGCTCTTACTGAGGGAAGGAGGTTGTTGGCCAAGATCTCGCGATACATGGCCCCATCCATCCTCCCCTCAATACGGTGCAGTCGTCCTGTCCCCTTTGCAGAAAAGCATCCCCAAAGAATGATGTTTCCACCTCCATGCTTCACGGTTGGGATGGTGTTCTTGGGGTTGTACTCATCCTTCTTCTTCCTCCAAACACGGCGAGTGGAGTTTAGACCAAAAAGCTCTATTTTTGTCTCATCAGACCACATGTGTTACAAATGGTTTTCTTTGAGACTGTGGTCCCAGCTCTCTTCAGGTCATTGACCAGGTCCTGCCGTGTAGTTCTGGGCTGATCCCTCACCTTCCTCATGATCATTGATGCCCCACGAGGTGAGATCTTGCATGGAGCCCCAGACCGAGGGTGATTGACCGTCATCTTGAACTTCTTCCATTTTCTAATAATTGCGCCAACAGTTGTTGCCTTCTCACCAAGCTGCTTGCCTATTGTCCTGTAGCCCATCCCAGCCTTGTGCAGGTCTACAATTTTATCCCTGATGTCCTCTGGTCTTGGCCATTGTGGAGAGGTTGGAGTCTGTTTGATTGAGTGTGTGGACAGGTGTCTTTTATACAGGTAACGAGTTCAAACAGGTGCAGTTAATACAGGTAATGAGTGGAGAACAGGAGGGCTTCTTAAAGAAAAACTAACAGGTCTGTGAGAGCCGGAATTCTTACTGGTTGGTAGGTGATGAAATACTTATGTCATGCAATAAAATGCAAATGAATTACTTAAAAATCATACAATAGTGATTTTCTGGATTTTTGTTTTAGATTCCGTCTCTCACAGTTGAAGTGTACCTATGATAAAAATTACAGACCTCTACATGCTTTGTAAGTAGGAAAACCTGCAAAATCGGCAGTGTATCAAATACTTGTTCTCCCCACTGTACTTAATATAAATACACACTAAACATCTATGATTACTAGTTAAAACACGCTGGGCTGGGGCTGACTGCATTGAATGGAAATAGCAGTTGAGGAGATAGAAATAAGTCAGGAGAGTTGATCAATCTGATAAATATGTATTTATTAAACGTCTACATATGTACATTCTCAGAGAATAAGGCATTTAAGTTAGTTGTAAAAAAAAAAGTATCTATTTATATAAAAAATACAAAACACAAAAATAACACTAACCATGTTTGATAAATGACCATTTGAAAAGATGATGTACATTTGGTCCCTGGATGAGGTCAGAGGTGTAGGGTCAAGGGTCAGCGTCGGGAGGCCAGGCTGCTCCTGACAGAGGTGGTGGCAGCCTTCTCTCTCTCCTTAACCAGCTCCATCTCTACCTTCGCCTGGATCTTCTCCCAGTCCACCTCCACCTGATGGAGAGAGAGAGGGGGAGAGAGAAATTAGAGGAGTGGGTCAGTCTAATGGGGCATAGTATGATAGAAATGGCACATTGCCTCTTGTAGCAATACTGTCTGGTTTCGAAGAGAAGAAGTCTTTACTACTACAGTTGGTCAGTGGTCACTGCCTTCGGAAAGTGTTCAGACCCCTTGATTTTTTCCACATTTTGTTAAGTTACAGCCTTATTCTAAAATGGATTAAATAAAACATTTTCCTCAGCAATCTACACATAATATCCCATATGACAAAGCGATAACAGGGTTTTAGATTTTTTGTAAATGTATTACAAATAAACTGAAATACCTTATTTACATAAGTATTCAGACCCTTTGCTATGAGACTCGAAATTGAGCTCAGCTGCATCCTGTTTCCATTTATCATCCTTGAGATGTTGCTACAACTTGATTGGAGTCCACCTGTGGTAAATTCAATTGATTGGACATGATTTGGAAAGGCAAACACCTGTCTATATAAGGTCCCACAGTTGACAGTACATGTCAGAGCAAAAACCAAGCCATGAGGTCGAAGGAATTGTCCGTAGAGCTCCGAGACAGGATTGTGTTGAGGCACAAACATTTCTGCAGCATTGAAGGTCCCCAAGAACACAGTGGCCTCCATCATTCTTAAATGGAAAAAGTTTGGAACTACCAAGACTCTTCCTAGAGCTGGCCGCCCAGCCAAACTGAGCAATCAGGGGAGAAGGTTCTTTGTCAGGGAGGTGACCAAGAACACAATGGTCACTCTGACAGAGCTCTAGAGTTCCTCTGTGAAGATGGGAGAACCTTCCAGAAGGACAACCATCTCTGCAGCACTCCACCAATCACGCCTTTATGGTAGAGTGGCCAGACGGAAGCCACTCCTCAGTAAAATCCACATGACAGCCCGCTTGGAGTTTGCCAAAAGATACCAAAGACTCTCAGACCATGAGAAACAAGATTCTCTGGTCTGATGAAACCAAGATTGAACTCTTTGGCCTGAATGCCAAGTGTCACGTCTGGAGGAAACCTGGCACCATCCCTATGGTGAAGCATGGTGGTGGCAGCATCATGCTGTGGGGATGTTTTTCAGCAACAGGGACTAGGTGACTAGTCAGGATCGAGGGAAAGATGAACGGAGCAAAGTACAGAGAGAGCCTTGATGAAAACCTGCTCCAGTGCGCTCAGGACCTCAGACTGGGGTGAAGGTTCACCTTCCAACAGGACAACGACCCTAAGCACACAGCCAAGACAACGCAGGAGTGACTTCGGGACAAGTCTCTGAATGTCCTTGAGTGGCCCAGCCAGAGCCCGGACTTGAACCCGATCGAACATCTCTGGAGAGACCTGAAAATAGCTGTGCAGCAACGCTCCCCATCCAACCTGACAGAGCTTGAGAGGATCTGCTGAGAAGAATGGGAGAAACTCCCCAAATATAGGTGTGCCAAGCTTGTAGCGTCATACCGAAGAAGACTTGAGGCTGTAATTGCTGCCAAAGGTGCTTCAACAAAGGACTGAGTAACAATTTTATACATTTTAGAATAAGGCTGTAATGTAACAAAATGTGGAAAAAGTCAAGGAGTCTGAATACTTTCCGAACGCACTGTATGACAGTCAAAAGCAATGACATATCCTACCCCTTCAGCGTACTGCATGAACCTCTTGTTGGTCTCTTTCTTGCTAAAGTCCTGCAGGAACTTGAGTCTGTAGGCCAGCACTGTGTCCACATGGGTCTTATGTTTTACTGCCAGCTCCAACGCCCTGAGGACACATGAAGCGTTCAGTCTCATTCACAGACGCATATGTATGTATACATAGACAGACAGAGAAAGAAATGTCAGACAGACAGACATTCAGAGTCACAGACAGACATTCAGAGACAGACAGACATTCAGTCACACATTCAGAGACAGACAGTCATTCAGACATTCAGAGACAGACAGACAGACATTTAGAGACAACCAGACACACCCACACCTGTCCCAGTTGTAGAGGTTGATGTGGACCTGTATGGCTTGGTAGACCAGGCCAGCCTGTAGCAGAGTGACCTCAGCCTCCTGGACATGACCACTGAACAGTAACATGTGGGCCACTGAAGATTCCTTAGACGGCAGATCCTTGATAGAGTTAATATACTGCACCTTATCCACCTGGAGAGAGCGAGAGAGGGGAGAGAAATATAGGAAAACAGAATGACATTTACATTTACATTTTAGTCATTTAGGAGACGCTCTTATCCAGAGCGACTTAGTGAGTGCATACATTTTCATACTGGCCCCCCGTGGGAAACAAACCCACAACCCTGGCGTTGCAAGCGCCATGCTCTACCAACTGAGCTACAGTGGAGGAGAAAAGGAAAGAGTGAGATTTTAGTGTTTGATGGATGGTCTTACCTCTCCAATGGCAGCGTAGGCCACCTCTGCTGTCGTCAACTCCCTATTGGCCATTGCCATGCCAGCGAGACACGCCCACAGCGACTGGTCCTATAGGAACGGCGACAGACATTAGGCAAATAGGAAATGAAATTCGCCATACACACATTGTCTTAGCATAAATAAACAGGCGCACACACACACACACACACAGGATAGGGAGCAGGCATGAGTGCCAGGGGACAGGGAGCAGGGGTATGAGGGTATATGGGGGATGGAACTGCTGCTCAGCCTGACAGGCTGGTGGTGGCGCCGGGGCGTAGCGCGTGGCCCAGCCCTGACCACAGGCCCTGCACAGGGGGGCTAGTTTAGCCCTGCTCCCCTGGGTCATTAAAGGGACAGGGCACAGAGAGAGGAGGGCTGTGTGTGTTATTAGAGGAACGGGAGGGCCATTACACTGGTGTCTCTACAGGGGCACTCTTCCCACTCCCAGTCTGCTCATCCTCACAATACAGGCCTCGTTAGTGTCACTCTGCAGGGCACAGTATACACAAAGATCATACATCTCTCTCTCACACACACACACACACACACCCTGTAATCTGACTTCCGTGTGTGAGTCTGATATCATACTCATGCAGGACACACAGACGTACTTGGACAAACATGCAGACGTAATGTTACTCCCATTCACTCTTACAGTCACACTCAAACTATGCCACTCAACAGTATCGTTGAAAGCAAAGCCCAGAACAAAATCCTCATCTCATCTGAATCCTTCATTAAGACAAACAACATTGGCCATAAAACCGTGAAGACAACAACAACAAAATCATCCTTTGCTAAAGCCACTAAATGCTGGTCAGAGAGTCAGAGAGAGATGGGCCAGTTTCCTCCAATCAGAGGAGAGATGTGGTCCATTGTGGTGTTGGCTCACTGTTAGAGCCTGCCTGGAGATTTAGTCACACTGCTGGGCTGCCCATGTTTGTGTGACTGTGTACAGTATGGTTGTTTGTGTACAGGCCTATCAGCATGTGTGTGTGTTTAAGCATGTGTGCATGCTCTTTACGCGTGTGTGCTTGTGTCTGTTAACAACAATTCAGTGCCATGAAAGTATCCACAAGGGGCTAATCCTCCATACCTGGCTAACAGGACTTCCCCACAACACTCCTCCCACTCCGGGAAAAACCACACCACACGGCCACGAAAGACCAAACCCTTACCAGAAATAGGAGGAAGAAGGAGGGGTGACTATTAAAAGTGGTGACGCTCCTTCTTCCATACAGTGCCTTCAGGAAGTATTCACACCCCTTGACTTTTTCCACATTTTGTTTTGTTACAACCTGAATTTAAAATTGATTTAATTGAGATTTTGTGTCACTGGCCCACACACAATACCCCATAATGTCAAAGTGGAATTATGTTTTTAGACATTTTTAAGAATTAAAAAAAAAAATTAAAAGCTGAAATGTCTTGACCCAATTAGTATTCAACCCCTTTGTTATGGTAAGCCTAAATAAGTACAAGAGTAAAAATGTGCTTAAAAGTCACATAATAAGTTGCATGGACTGTGTGCAATAATAGTTTTTAACATGATTTCTGAATTACTACCTCGTCTTTGTACCCCACACATACAATTATCTGTAAGGTCCCTCAGTCAAGCAGTGAATTTCAAACACAGATTCAACCACAAAGACCAAGGATGTTTTTCCAATGCCTCGCAAAGAAGGGCACCTATTGGGTAAAAATAAACAAAAGCAGACATTGAATATCCATTTGAGCATGGTGAAGGTATTCATTACACTTTGGATGATGTATCAATATACCCAGCCACTACAAAAGACACAGGTGTCCTTCCTAACTCAGTTGCCGGAGAGGAAGGACACCGCTCAGGGATTTCACCATGAGGCCAATGGTGACTTTAAAACAGTTACAGAGTTGAATGGTTGTGATAGGAGAAAACTGAGGATGGATCAACAACATTGTAAACTCAGCAAAAAAAGAAACGTCCTCTCACTGTCAACTTCGTTTATTTTCAGCAAACTTAACGTGTAAATATTTGTATGAACATAACAAGATTCAACAACTGAGACATAAACTGAACAAGTTCCACAGACATGTGACTAACAGAAATGGAATAATGTGTCCCTGAACAAAGGGGGGTCAAAATAAAAAGTAACAGTCAGTATCTGGTGTGGCCACCAGCTGCATTAAGTACTGCAGTACATCTCCTCCTCATGGACTGCACCAGATTTGCCAGTTCTTGCTGTGAGATGTTACCCCACTCTTCCACCAAGGCACCTGCAAGTTCCCAGACATTTCTGGGGGGAATGGCCCTAGCCCTCACAGGTCCCAGACGTGCTCAATGGGATTAAGATCAGGGCTCTTCGCTGGCCATGGCAGAACACTGACATTCCTGTCTTGCAGGAAATCACGCACAGAACGAGCAGTACGGCTGGTGGCATTGTCGTGCTGGCGGGTCATGTCAGGATGAGCCTGCAGGAAGGGTACCACATGAGGGAGGAGGACGTCTTCCCTGTAACGCACAGCGTTGAGATTGCCTGCAATGACAACAAGCTCAGTCCGATGATGCTGTGACCCACCGCCCCAGACCATGACGGACCCTGGTTCCTGGTGTAACTCGGGCAGTTGTTGTTGCCATCCTGTACCTGTCCCGCAGGTGTGATGTTCGGATGTACCGATCCTGTGCAGATGTTGTTACACGTGGTCTGCCACTGCGAGGACGATCAGCTGTCCGTCCTGTCTCCCTGTAGCGCTGTCTTAGGCGTCTCACAGTACGGACATTGCAATTTATTGCCTAAGGCACGTTCACTCAGATGAGCAGGGATCCTGGGCATCTTTCTTTTGGTGTTTTTCAGAGTCAGTAGAAAGGCCTCTTCAGTGTCCTAAGTTTTCATAACTGTGACCTTAATTGCCTACCGTCTGTAAGCTGTTAGTGTCTTAACGACCATTCCACAGGTGCATGTTCATTAATTGTTTATGGTTCATTGAACAAGCATTGGAAACAGTGTTTAAACCCTTTACAATGAAGATCTGTGAAGTTATTTTGATTTTTATGAATTATCTTTGAAAGACAGGGTCCTGAAAAAGGGACGTTTCTTTTTTTGTTGAGTTTACTTACTCCACATTACCAACCTAATTGACAGAGTGAAAAGAAGGAAGCCTGTACATAATAAAAATATGCCAAAACATGCATCCTGTTTGCAACAAGGTACTAAAGTAAAACTGCAAAAAATGTGGCAAAGAAATTAACTTACTGTTCTGAATACAAAGCATTGTTTGGGGCAAATTCAACACAACATCACTGAGTACCACTCCTCATATTTCTAAGCATGGTGGTGGCTGCATCATGTTATGGGTATGCTTGTCATCGGCAAGGACTAGAGAGTTTTTTAAGGATAAAAATAAACGCAATAGAGCTAAGCACAGGCAAAATCCTAGAGGAAAACCTGGTTCCGTCTGCTTTCCAACAGACACTGGGAGACAAATTCACCTTTCAGCAGGACAATAACCTAAAACCAGGGAAAATATACACTGGAGTTGCTTACCAAGAAAAACAATGTTCCTGTTAAGTGTTTTTACTTAAATCGGCTTGAAAATCTATGGCAAAACTTGAAAATGGCTGTCTAGCAATGATCAACAACCAACTTGACAGAACTTGAAGAATTTTAAAAAGAATAATTTTAAAATATTGTACAATCCAGGTGTGCAAAGCTCTTAGAGACGTACCCAGAAAGACTCACAGCTGTAATCGCAGCCAAAGATGATTCTAACATGTATTAACTCAGGGGTGTGAATATTTATGTAAATGAGATATTTATGCATTTCATTTTCAATAAATGTGCACACCAAAAAATACTTTGTCATTATGGGATATTGTGTGTAGATAGGTGAGAAAATAATTTAATCCATTTTGAATTCAGGATGTAACACAACAAAATGTGGAATAAGTCAAGGGGTATGAATACTTTCTGAAGGCATTGCATATACCCACTTCACCCCCCTCTCCCCTCCCCTGTCCCCTCTAGCCATCCTGCTCCAGGGTTGTGGTTATTGCATCATAACCCATGCAGCGCACACTGTGAAGGCTCTCACTGGGGTTTGGGTTCAGGGGTTGGCTGCGTGTGTGTGTGTGTGTGTTGGGGAGGTTAAATACGGTAAATGGTGTCACCCAGGCTAATTAGAAACTAATTAAAAGCTGCTGGTCGTGTCTCATTAAAGCTCCACTCCAGTGGCTCCGTCATGGACCCTTCACCATGCCAAGGCCCAGGGCTGCAGGACACGTCATTTACAAACACATACACCCTCCTACAGACAAACACACACCAACCAGAAAGTAAACACACATGGGCAGTGGGCACACACACACTCATGCACAGCACACACACAGACATCAACCCCAACCAACAAACACACACTGAAGGACTAAGTTTTCTTGAAGTATCCAGTCAATATCTTCATGTGTGTATATGGTCCATGCTGTACTGTCTATGGTGGAGTACCACAGGGCAGTTAGCAGATGAGGAGAGAAACCTGAACTAAAGGAAGGGATAGGAGGAAGAGGAGGAGGAGAAGGAACTAAAATGAGGACATGAGGAGAATGACAAAGACGAGGACAGGGGTAAAAGGGAACGTGGAAAGATGTAAATGAATGAGAGAGAGAGAGACTCACCTCTTCCTCAGAGGTCTAGCACACAGAGACTCAGTGAGGGGGTGTGAGACACCAACACAGGAGAGGAACATCATGGACAAAGACATAAAACAATCGGACAGACGAGACAACCAGACAGACATGAGTACAGTAATTTGACACACTGACACTGAGACAGGACATTGAGACACATGCACACCCCACTGCAAAAGAGTGACAGTGAGTTCCCACGCTGCCTGTTGTTCCCACGCTATAGTGGGGGGAACCCATAAGGTCTATCAGAACACTAGAACCCTGGAGGAATCCCATTCACTATTCCCTCAGGCCCTTGACCCCCCTATCACCAACCCCCCAGGACCCAGACCTGTGGCCCCACAGCCCGTGGCCCCTCTCGGGCTGAGTGTTTCCCCTGGGGCCCGGGCTCTGGTTATCTGGTCCCTCTGGCCCTGCTCTGCTCTGCTGCAACCCACAATGTGCTAGCAATTACAGGCCGCTAATTACACCATTTATCCTAAATAACTGGCTTTAAGAAAGGGGCTCAGAGCTCAGGGCACAGAGCAGCCCCCTCTCCTGGGTAGGGTAGAGGTAGGGCCAGGGAGACAGCAGGCCTGGTGTTACACATTACTTAACACTGGCATATTCTATTTATTTATTATTCTATTTTCAACATAATGTAAATAGTTTTTTAAGATGTGTTTTGTACAGTATTTAGAGTTGAATATGATGTGTGCTATGTTCTATACAGGTCAGACTCATTCTGTATCGGACCAGGGATTCACCAGGGAAAGTCCCCTTTCAGTTGTAACTCCTGTCAGGTGTGTGTGTTACCTTGGCAAAGCGGCAGAGGCGCAGTGCGTCCTCCCAGCGAGAGGAGGCGCTGTACTCGTGCAGTAGGCCAGGGTAGGGAGACACGCTGCTGTACACCAACGAGCCGTCACCGCGACGCACAGTCACTTGGGTCCCCACATAGTTCAGGATATGGGGCGCACGGCTAAACTCACTGTGGAGGGGGACAGATGGACAGACAGATATAAAAATACATTCTGTACAGACAGCCACCTAGCCTAAGGGCAGCCACTCAGGAATATCTTCATTGATTAATCAACGGCTTTTATACAACATGAAAATATTTGAGATGAAGATGATGCATTACCTTTTACTTCCGATAATGGGGAACTGTTTTCTGTGTGCACACGTGTGTGTGTGTGTGTTTGCGTGCACATGTTACCTGGCATCCTTCATGTAGAGTGTTTTAGGCAGCAGGTCCTTGTCAGTGAAGACAGCACTGGGATAGTGCCACACGGTGAACTGTGTGTCCTGAATACCACACAGGATGTTAGCTGAGTCGTTCCAGGCCATAGTGTGGACCATAGTACCTGTAGAGCAGGATAGAGACCAACATCACACTCTTATTAACAACACTCAGAATAACTAACTATCCACACAAACAGCTAACCTCTACCACATGGTGTGTAGACCATAGTACATGTGGGTTGTGGTAAGAAAGATGATGTTATCTATCTGGTATGCTTTAGGTGCTTAACAACACAAAGCAGTTTGAAATCTATCTCCTTCCCTCTCTCCTACCTATCTTGCAGATGTTGTGTTCTCTGTTGTGGCGGCGGACAGCGGTCAGGTACAGGTCACGGTTCTTGTCTATGACCGCGATCTTCCTCTCGCTGGACGGGCCACACTGGTCCAGAGCTATCTCCACCACCTCCATCTGGAAAACACATACACATGCATACACACACACACACACACACACACACACAGTGAAATGAGAGGCAGAAAGTTGTGTGGGAGAGACCTGGTTCACATTAACAGGGCTAACTGAACCACCAGTGTCAAACCCAACCAGTCCCCATAACACATACACTTACAATATTGTATTTTGGTACACATCTCTTTTCAACACATGATCACCCATATCACAAGCCCACTTCTGTCCTCTCCACACTCTCTAGTCCCCAGTACAGCCCTGAGTACACAGCCACAGGAGGACTAGGAGGGAACAATTGTGCCCAGATCAGAGGGAAGATACTCAACTCAGAGGGAAGAGGTGGAGGAAAGAGGTAAGAGGGAGAGAGTAGACAGGAGGGAGAAATGGGGGAGGCAAGAGAGAGGAAGGGGGTGCCAGCAGTCTGACCCCACAGCTCCTGGCCCATACTCCCCAACAGGAGTGTATGTGCGTGTGTGTGACTGTGTGTGTGTGTGTGTGTGTGTCAGAGCCAGCTGGCTTCAGTGCAGTGCTCCTCTGTCTTGGAGCTGTGGAGTGCTGGCAGACACAGCCATGCTGACAAACAGTAACTACTGTTCCTGGCTACTTCACCTCCTTTTCTCCCTCTCTAATTCACTCCCTCTCTCTTTATCCCTTTCACTCCTATTCTCGCTCCATAACCCTCCCCCTTTCTCTCCATTCTCCATCTCTTTCTCACACACATGCACTCCAATTTCCTCACAATCTGTATGTCTCCCTCTTAACTATCAAGTTTCTTATTTTTTCCTCAACACCTTCTCTCTGCCTTCTCCCCATGGCTCCCTGACCTTTTCACCCTGGCCTGTTGGGGGCACTGAAACCCACCACACTTACTCACACTGTCCCACAGCTACCCTGAGGCACAGATCTAGGATCAGCTTACCCTCCCCCAATCCTAAAAGGTTGCTTAATGTAACAGTACGGATTAAGACGTAGACATGTGAAGATATACACAGTCTTCTCAGGTCAGTGTGTGCACACTAACAGGAGAGTGTAGTGTGTGTTGTGACTAACTGTTGGTGTGTGTTAGTTGGTGAATCACCCACCTTGTGAGTCAGGGGCTTCCCGTCGCCCAGGGCTTTCCCCGTCAGGGCATCAAACAAAAAGATGACTGGAGGAAAATAAGAGGGGGGGGGGGGGGAGCGGGATAATGATTACAAACTTCATTGTTCCAGTCCTGCTAAAGTCATTTCTCCAGCTTTTTATCCCCTGGTGAAGTGTAATCCTCTTGTTGACAAAGTGCTCCTGATGTTTCAATGTGTTTAACGGCTGTAAATGTCATTGAGCGAAGAAGCCAAAGGCAAATCTCTCCCCGCTGTGTGGACAATAAAGTATTGTACCACAATAATTGTATTGTGGTAGTGAAGGGACGTTCCACTCACCCTTCTCATCGCTCTTGTCCCGGATGGCGATGGTGTCGTTGCTAAGGGAGACTGACTGGGCGTTGAGGATGTCCGTTCTCATGCCGGGGAATCTGGGCGTGGAGATGAGACGTCCCTCGTAGGAGAACACATAAACCCCTGTCCCATCCACCAACAGGAAGTGTCTGAGGGAGGAGCCAAAATAAAGAGAAGGGGAGAGAAAGATTAGAGGGGGAGTGATAGAAAGCAAGGGACAGAGAGATGGAGAGGAGAGAAGGAGCGATAGAGGCAGGAGGGAGCAACAAAGAGGAGAGTGGGAATGGTAGAGAGGAGAGGAGAGGGAGAGCATAACAAACTGCAAGATGGAGCCAAGATATTACAAAACTCAATGACTAATTTCTCTGAAAAGGGAAAGAAAATACCGCCAAATTCACTGGGAATACATTACATAGCATGAAGAAACAATACTCTGAGCCGCAGCTCCATACTACTTGTCAGACATACAGAACTGATACTATATAGTCGTTGTTGGGGTGGGATTGGAATGGGGTGTGGGGGTCCGTGTGTGGCTTTTGACCATTTCTTTGGATTCCTCATGTCTAACTCATTGTTAGAAAAAAGTTTGGTCCAAATCGGATGTTAGGTACTATATTTATTTGATATGATATGAATCCTATAAATTAAAACAGCCAATTTGGGTGCAATCAATTATCTTAATTTCTCAGAGATCAAATTATATTTCAACAAAATAATGTTGCATCTTATCTGTTTCTAACAACAGAAACAATTTCAGAACAATCTGAGATGGTAGGAGTCGAAATCCTCTTTCTTGTGCTTTGTGAGGTGGAACGACCCATTAGAGAGAATGATAGATGTCCATATCTCTGTTCCCTACTGCAGTCAGGCTTCCACAGCCAGACCTTCTCTGCTAATGGCACACATTCACACACAGTTCTCACAAACGCAAACACACACACAGACGCGCGCGCACACACACAGCGTGTTTGGCAGGAGAGAGAGGGGGAGGGAAAGAAAAGGAGAGGGGGTCCAGAGATAGGCGCAACAGGGATAGACGAGACGGGAAAGACTAAGAGAGGGAGGAGGGACATCACTAGATAGAGAAAGGAGGATAAAGAGAGACTTACTTCTCAGCCTGTACAATGAGGCTGACGGTCCCCTCCTTCAGGTCAAAGATGAGAGGGGTGTTCCAGTTCTTAGCACTGTAGACGTAGCACTGGAGAGAGGTGGTGACCACCAGGTGACCGTTGGCCAGAGAGGCTTTGATGACCCGGTCCCTGAACTCCAGAACATCCACCGCATCATCCACCACGTTCCTCACCTGGGTGATGGATAGAGAAAGAGGGTGTGTTTAGGAACACACACACAGACATACACACAAACATGCACATGTAGCACAAATCTTGACATACATAAACACATACAGACATTGAGTCCCAAATAATTTGAAATACTAACAAACTAATTGTAACAAACAGACTATAGCATATACACACAGGACATATTTTCTGAGACACTCATCGATGTATAGTAGGCATGGATGCACTCACGTAAACTCAAGAGTGTATTTACTGTTGATATATACAAGGAATCAGCCCATGTCTAAGCATAGGACAGCAGTGGACAGAAATGCCTGGTGTCTATACGTACGTGTGTGTGTTTCTACTTTTTCACCTGTTAGGATAAACATTTTCTTCCACATTTCCCTGTGAATCAATGAATGAATGAATGAATGAATGAATGAATGAAATATGGTTTTCCACCAGCAGGTAAAAGGTGTGGTAGGTTTTTATTTAAGGGTTTAAACATCATCCTTCTTTAACCCCCGCTAACAACCCAAATTTACTCACCAAACAACCAGGAATAAAAATGCTTAACCGCGAAGTGGTAAATTTAGCCGCTTGATTCACAAACCATTGGCAGATGTGCACTTTTAAAAAAGAGAGGGAGAGTGAGGCAGAACGAGAGGGGAGAGAAAAAACCCTGAAAATAAACAGCTGAAGACACAGGTTTGTTTGGTTAACGCAAACAGTGCTCAGTGAGGGTTGTCTATGGCGAGTGTGCACGTGTGTGTGTGCGTATGCGTTTATCCACGTGTGTGTGTCCGTTTCTGTGTGTGCGCGCGCGGGGGGGTGTCGACTGCGTGTAAACGCTACCTTGTGGTTTCTGAAGTTTAAACACACTCGGTGACGGAGGCTGCTACACAGGCTGGCCATTGTCACTGGTCCACACTGGGAGGCTTATAACATAATGTATGGCCACAAGTACCCAGGCCTGGGGAATAGTCTGGCCCTTTAAATAGCCTGTTAACTTCACCTCACTAGCGTCTGCCTCTCACACCAGCCCATTCACCCTCAGTTAGCTGTCTCATTAATTCATTTAGGCTCGGGGACTGTTTGGCTTCTTAAGTGAAGTAAAGATTAAGACTTTTTCTGGAGGGTTAACCAAGCATATGGCATAAGGAACCTGCCCTGAAACACCTGCATGGTCCTCCTCTTGGTGAGGGTGATCTGTGTGTGTGTTCTACCTGCATGGTCCTCCTCTTGGTGAGGGTGATCTGTGTGTGTGTTCTACCTGCATGGTCCTCCTCTTGGTGAGGGTGATCTCGAAGCTCCTCCACTCCCAGCGCTGCTCCACCACGTGGGCGAAGATGACGTGTCCGTTCCCACAAGCCCCCGCGAGCTGTGTGCCGTCTGCCGACCAGGCCAGGCTGAACACACTGCCCGTGTTAGGCTTCTCCAACGCATAGGACCACTAGAGAGAGAGAGAGAGACAAAGAGAGAAAGTGAGAGAAAGACAAAGAGAAAGCGAGAGAGAAAGACAGAGAGAGATTGTTGGCAAAACAAAAAGGGTATTTGGTAGTACTGTACTTAATCAATGCACAATTTCAAACAATAAGACAGATACTGTGCAGCCATAAAGGGGTAAAAGAGGTAGGGGTACAGTAAGCCAGGGTGGTTAGGGATAGAGAGAGGGGTGGGGGTGAACAGGGATAGGTGCAGTATGGGGGTAGTGGGGGGTTTGGTTGGGTGCATGACAGCCCCCCCATGTAAACTGTGTGTAAAAGACACGGGTTGAGTCAGGGCCCAGTCACTGAGCTGTGATGAACTGTGAGACACTGAAGGAGCGCTCAGGCCTGCCAAGTCCAGCGCTCATAAACATGCACTCTGCTATCCTCATCTATTACAACCAGCCAGAGTTATAGGGGGGGATAGGGTCGCATGAGCACACAACCAAGAGCCAAAGAGTGATTACCCAAACCTTCTCCTTTCTTTTTAAAATTCTATTTTACTTTTCTTTTTTAAGGGAGGGAGGTGGTGGGGGGTTGCTGTGTGTGTGTGTGTGTGTGTGTGTGTGTGTGTGTGTGTGTGTGTGTGTGTATGTGTGTGTGTGTGTGTGTTGGGGGTGTAGTGGAGGTTTTTCTGGTGTGTCGGTGGGAGTCAGTGACACCCATCGAGACAGCTGAGAAGAGGCTGCAGCTCCTTCCAACTCCCCAGCCTGCCGTTTGGAACACACCACACCACCACGACAACACAGGACGTTACTCACTAAAGCCACTAGAAAAACACTCCCTCCCCCCGCTCTCTCTCTCCAAGATATCCCTTTGCTCTCTTTTCTTCTCTCACTGCTCCCTCTCTCCTCTCTCTCAGCATTCTGCAGAGTATCACACAAAGCCTATTCTGTTATTGGGCTTCTGGTTTAGAAATCCAGCCTGTCAGAACGCTTATGATTGAGTTGAGATAGTTTGGGCTTGCAGTTGTGTTTTTTCAACCTGTTGGGATGCTATTTGGGGTTTAACTAATGGAGAGGCCAGATTAGCAATGCCACACTTAAACAGTTAGGTACACAAGAACCAGGACTCTAGTGTGAAAGGGAACTCTCCTGCTTCCCCACTGTCTCGTCCTTCGCTCTTTACCCTACTTTCTCAACTCTCTCTCATTCTCCACCCTCTCTCTTTTTACCCCTCACTATCCTGTCTCTGTACCCCTATCTAGTCCCCCTCTGTCTCTCTTTTACTCCTTTCACCCCTTCCCTCTCTCCTCTCTCTGTCCACAGTCTACATTAAAAATACATTCCTCCATGGGCAGCCAAAGACAGTGATGACCTTCTCTTGGTGACCTTTAACCCCTGACCCCTTTGCCTCAGCCAGTTTCAGTTTGCAGGTGGCTGGCAGGGCTCACCAGCTTTATCAGCCATCCCTTTTTTCAGTCTCACCTCTCTCCTCTGGTCTAGTCTGTGACCCCTGACCTCTATGCCTCAGCTCTTTCCTGTGTGCAGGTGGCTGGCAGGGCTGAGGCTGCTTACAGAGGGAGAAACCGCTAATGCTAACATTACCCTAGCGCTGCTTGTTAGAGACTGTATGGGACGCCAAGTGCTGTGCTGCACAGAAAAGGTCTGTGTTGTCTTCATGTGCTGAGGTGTGGCTTTGTATACGGTCTCAGCCGGCAGGTTGGAGCCCACTCTGTTTGATCAGTCTGTCTGTCTGTCTGTCTGTCTCTCTCTCTCTCTGTCAGAACTGCCAGCGGCCACGGTCAAAACAGAAGATTTCCTTGGTCAGCTTCCTCCCCTGTAATACTGTTTCAGGACCCAAAATAGCCAAAGAAAAAAAATATACTCTTTACCAATATGGACAAAATATTTCTTGTTAAACTCATATCAAAAGTGGCGTTTTCTTTCATTTCTGCACGCCCTCCCCTCTTTTACCTCTACCGCGCTCTCCCTCCTTCCTCATAAATCCTGCGATAGAAATGACTTTCCTTATTTTTCGGTGTGCGTGTGCATATGCGTGTGTACCACAAAGATAAACAGGGTCCGGCCGCATTAAGGCCGCTGCAGGGCTTTGAAGTGTGCTTTTATATACCTTTCCTCCAAACATCAGCACTATGATTGGACAGGCTCCACCGCCAACGAGAGCATACACGCTTAAAATAATAATACCCCATCTATTCTTCAGCAAACATCCAAGCCGCTCCATTTTAGAGCTCCCCTGGGGGAGAAGAGGGGGAGGAGGGGGGAGAGGAGGGGGTCAGAGATGCAGCTGAATGTATACACCACACTGTAATGAAGCAGGACACTTGATATCGGCCCGAGAAGCACTTTTAGACTTGTGCTTACCTAATGCTTTTAACACATTGGGCCATTTGACTCCTGCTGCAGCAAGCGTACGTTTGTGTGTGTATGTGTGTGAGAAAGAGAGAACACGGGTGTAGATTTAAATGTGTATAAGACATATGGTGGGGTGTGTAAATGTAATGTATGCACAGTTTGTGAGTGCAGTGTGTGTATGTGCGTGCGTGTTTGTGTGCGTGTGTGTGTATGCGTGCGTGCGTGTATGTATGTATGTGTGTGTGTGTGTGTGTGTGTGTCTAAAAGGTGAAAATCCCCAGGCTCTCTGTGTCAGGCAGTGAGTGAGTATGGGACACTGGGGGGTGTCCTGCAGCTCTCCTGAGAGAAGAGGTTACTCTACCTCTTTCTACCCCCTTCTCATTCTACCCATTCTACTGGAGCAGTGCTGGTTCACCTCTGGGCCACAGGGCTCCACTCCAGGGCTCTCTGCTCTCAACCACAGTTCAGTGTCAGGAAGGCCTCAGCTATAGACAACCATAGAGACCTGCAGCCATAGACAACCAAAGAGAGCTTCAGTCATAGAGAGCTTCAGCCGTACACAACCAAAGAGAGCTTCAACCATAGAGCGCTTCCGCCATAGACAACCATAGAGTGCTTCTGCCATTGACAACCATAGAGCGCTTCTGCCATTGACAACCATAGAGTGCTTCCGCCATAGATAACCATAGAGAGCTTCTGCCATAGACAACCATAGAGAGCTTCCGCCATAGACAACCACAGAGCTTCCGCCATAGACAACCACAGAGAGCTTCAGCCAGACAAATAGAGCTTCAGCCATTGGGAGATGAGTGATAGAGGGGGAGAAAGAGGGAAGAGAGGAGCGAGTGAAGGGGAGAGAAGGATGAGAGGAGGGATATAAGGGCTGAAAGGGGATGAGAGGGGCGATGGAGGTGGATCAGTCAGCAGCAGATTTGCTGACTAGTTTTATTGGAGCCAAAAGGGCTGATCCTGGCCCTGCTCCAACCACTCTGCTCTCTCCAGGAGAACACTGGACTAGCTAGGGGATATTCACAATCACACTGGAAACAGGGGAGGGAGAGAGAGGGGGGAGCAGCAGGAGAAGGGTGGAGGGGTGCTGGTAAGGGTCTGCTCTGGTCATGGAGCCCTGTCTATAATGGGCAGCTTTGTGGCCAGAGGGAAGGTGACAGACATGACGTGGAGCTCTGATGAGGTTTGGGGGAGAGAGAGGGGGGAGGAGAGAGAGAGAGAGAGAGAGAGGGAGAGGGAGAGACCCCTGACTCTTACAATGAGCTCATACACACAGACAGCACACTGCAGCATAACACTATAAACCACACACACACTGCTGCATAACACTATACACCATACACACACTGCATCATAACACTACACACCATACACACTATGAACTATACACACACTGCTGCACAGCACTATACACACACTGCTGCATACAGTGCCTTGCAAAAGTATTCATCCCCCTTGGCGTTTGTCCTATTTTATTGCATTACAACCTGTAATTTAAATGGATTTTATTTGCATTTCATGTAATGGACATACACAAAATAGTCTAAATTGGTGAAGTTGAATGAAAAAAATCACTTGATTCAAAAAATTCTAAAAAATAAATAACGGAAAAGTGGTGCGTACATATGTATTCACCCCTTCGCTATGAAGCCCCTAAATAAGATCTGGTGCAACCAATTACCTTCAGAAGTCAGAAAATTAGTTAAATAAATGAGATGGGAGTATCTGTCCATAGGACCACTTTAAGCTGTACACTCCACAGAGCTGGGCTTTACAGAAGAGTGGCCAGAAAAAAGCCATTGCTTAAAGAAAATAATAAGCAAACACGTTTGGTTTTAGCCAAAAGGTATATGGAAGTAGGTACTCTGGTCAGATGAGACTAAAATTGAGCTTTTTGGCCATCAAGGAAAATGCTATGTCTGGCGCAAATCCAACACCTCTCATCACCCCGAGAACACCATCCCCACAGTGAAGCATGGTGGTGGCAGCATCATGCTGTGGGGATGTTTTTCATCGGCAGGGACTGGGAAACAGGTCAGAATTGAAGGAATGATGGATGGCACTAAATACAGGGAAATTCTTGAGGGAAACCTGTTTCAGTCTTCCAGAGATTTGAGACTGGGACGGAGGTTCACCTTCCAGCAGGACAATGACCCTAAGCATACTGCTAAAGCAACACTTGAGTGGTTTAAGGGGAAACATTTAAATGTCTTGGAATGGCCTAGTCAAAGCCCAGACCAAAATCCAATTGAGAATCTGTGGTATGACTTAAAGATTGCTGTACACCAGCGGAACCCATCCAACTTGAAGGATCTGGAGCAGTTTTGCCTTGAAGAATGGGCAAAAATCCCAGTGGCTAGTTGTGCCAAGCTTATAGAGACATACCCCAAGAGACTTGCAGCTGTAATTGCTGCAAAAGGTGGCTCTAGAAAGTATTGATTTGGGGGGGGGGGGCTTTTGGTGAATAGTTATGCACGCTCAAGTTCTTTTTTTTCCTTCTTATTTCTTGTTTGTGTCACACAAAAAAATATTTTGCATCTTCAAAGTGGTAGGCATGTTGTGTAAATCAAATGATACAACCTAATTCCAGGTTGTAAGGCAACAAAATAGGAAAAATGCCAAGGGGGGTGAATACTTTCGCAAGCCACTGCATCATAACACTATACACATACTGCTATGTATACACATGTGGAGCAGAAATGTAGACAGAGCCTCCTAATGACCACACACACAGGAGGTGACCCAATCTGATACACATGATCATTCAGAGGAGTAAGGGACACACACACACACCTGTCTAGAGAGTTAACATGGGTGTGTTAACCTGATTCACACCCCCACCCACACACACTCTTCAGCCTCACATGATCATGTGCTAGCTGCACTGTGGTGAGGAGAATAGACTTTGTGAAAGTAGCACTTTGGCCCTTCCCCCTTTGGCTTGGAACGTCAAGCGACGTTCCACAGGCTCTGGGTTCCAGCACGCAATGACCTACACACACAGGCATACATACAGAGAAACACACTTGAACACAGACACACACTTGTAAGCACACAAGAAGATAAACTCAGTCACTCACTCAAACACAAGCCCTCTCTCTCTTACACACACAGACAACAGACTAGTCAGACAACCTTGCCACCCTCTTTCAGGAACATTTGCTCTCTCCCTCCCTCCATTTCACTGCACATACGTTTGCCATTAAGATTGGCAGGTGTTGTGAGCCTGCCGCTTCTCCCTACTGCTGTAACGCGTTACAGCGAGCTGCAGGGAAAAATACTTAAAACTGATCTCAAAGGCAAGGAGGCGGTAACTCCTCAAACCCCCATCCTCACTAGCACCAGCCAGAGAGGCAAACTTCTCTCTCTTTCCTTCCCTCGCCCACTCTCCCCCTTAGTTTTTTTGGCGGGTTGGAGGTAAGGGAAAGGGGGATACCTAGAAAGGAAGAGACGAAGAGAAAATCGAAAGAGAGAGACGGAGAGTTTAAATAACAAATCGGTCCTCCCTTCACCCCTGCCCTGTGTCCTCTCCACCTGGAGCAGTACTTGGGGCTGAAGGGGGGACTTGGCTGGGACTGCAGAGGGGACTGGGCTGGTCTGGTCTGGGGCCTGGGGCAAGGAAGGGGTTAATTACACGTTTGGGCTAATGGCTCCCAGCGGAGCTATCTGCTGATTCAGCCCCATTACATCAGACGCATTAAATATGTCTGCTCTGACTGCTGCAGACAGGTCTGCTTCTCCTCACAACACGCTTATCGGCAGGGTAACATGTGAAGTCCCCCATCTCCCAAGTCTCCCCCTCCCCCCTCTGAAGCCCTCCCTACTCTAAAGGGAGAGAGAGAATAAAGGAGGGGGACAGAGTGAAAAAGAGGGAGAGAGCAAGTGCGCATGTGTGTGTGTGTGTGGTTCCTCTTTATCACAGTTTAAACCCATTGTCTCTCTCTGAAGATATACTTTATTAAGTTAAGCCAACGCTAAACTATCATTAGCTCGGGTCTATCATTGCCAGAGTGGCTAATTCTATAAATCAACGTGGCTAGCATTTGGCTAACCTATAGCTATTAGCTTCCCAGTGTGGCTAGCCTATAGCTTGGCTAACATGATAAATCAGTGTGGCTACTGGCTAGCTGGCTGCTTGAAGAGCCCAGCTGGCTTCAGTTAGCCTCATTGTTCATGAGAGACGACCTGGCAGGGTAGGTATGGGGTGTAAATCCCTACACACTCCCCCCACATCAATGTACACTACCACGCAAGCATTGACAGACACAAACGTGCACACACAAGCACGAACGTGCATACGTGGACTTCAGGAAACAGCAGAGGGAGCACGGCCCTATCCACATCGATGGGACCGCAGTGGAGAAGGTGGAAAGCTTAACGTTCCTCGGCGTACACATCACTGACAAACTTTTACAGATGCACAATTGAGAGCATCCTGTCGGGCTGTATCACCGCCTGGTACGGCAACTGCACCGCCCGCAACCGCAGGGCTCTCCAGAGGGTGGTGTGGTCTGCCCAACTCATCATCGGGGGCACACTGCCTGCCCTCCAGGACACCTACAGCACCCGATGTCACAGGAAGGCCAAAAAGATCATCAAGGACATCAAACACCCGAGCCACGGCCTGTTCACGCCGCTATCATCCAGAAGGCGAGGTCAGTACAGGTGCATCAAAGCTGGGACCGAGAGACTGAAAAACAGCTTCTATCTCAAGGCCATCAGACTGTTAAAAAGCCATCACTAGCCGGCTACCACCCGGTTACTCAACCCTGCACCTTAGAGGCTGCTGCCCTATATACATAGACATGGAGTCACTGGCCACTTTAATAATGGAACACTAGTCACTTTAATATTGTCTACATACTGCTTTACTCATCTCATTCAGTGGGGAGAACAAGTATGATACACTGCCGATTTTGCAGGTTTTCCTACTTAAAAAGCATGTACAGGTCTGTAATTTTTATCATAGGTACACTTTAACTGTGAGAGATAAATCCAGAAAATCACATTGTATAATTTTTAAGTAATTAATTAGCATTTTATTGCATGACATAAGTATTTGATCACCTACCAACCAGTAAGAACTCCGGCTCTTACAGACCTGTTAGTTTTTCTTTAAGAAGCCCTCCTGTTCTCCACTCATTACCTGTATTAACTGCACCTGTTTGAACTCGTTACCTGTATAAAAGACACCTGTCCACACACTCAATAGACCTGCACAAGGCTGGGATGGGCTACAGGACAATAGGCAAGCAGCTTGGTGAGAAGGCAACAACTGTTGGCGCAATTATTAGAAAATGGAAGTTCAAGATGACGGTCAATCACCCTCGGTCTGGGGCTCCATGCAAGATCTCACCTCGTGGGGCATCAATGATCATGAGGCAGGTGAGGGATCAGCCCAGAACTACACGGCAGGACCTGGTCAATGACCTGAAGAGAGCTGGGACCACAGTCTCAAAGAAAACCATTAGTAACACACTACGCCGTCATGGATTAAAATCATGCAGCGCACACAAGGTCCCCCTGCTCAAGCCAGCGCATGTCCAGGCCCGTCTGAAGTTTGCCAATGACCATCTGGATGATCCAGAGGAGGAATGGGAGAAGGTCATGTGGTCTGATGAGACAAAAATAGAGCTTTTTGGTCTAAACTCCACTCGCCATGTTTGGAGGAAGAAGAAGGATGAGTACAACCCCAAGAACACCATCCCAACCGTGAAGCATTGAGGTGGAAACATCATTCTGTGGGGATGCTTTTCTGCAAAGGGGACAGGACGACTGCACTGTATTGAGGGGAGGATGGATGGGGCCATGTATCGCAAGATCTTGGCCAACAACCTCCTTCCCTCAGTAAGAGCATTGAAGATGGGTCGTGGCTGGGTCTTCCAGCATGACAACGACCCGAAACACACAGCCAGGGCAACTAAGGAGTGGCTCCATAAGAAGCATCTCAAGGTCCTGGAGTGGCCTAGCCAGTCTCCAGACCTGAACCCAATAGAAAATCTTTGGAGGGAGCTGAAAGTCCGTATTGCCCAGCGACAGCCCCGAAACCTGAAGGATCTGGAGAAGGTCTGTATGGAGGAGTGGGCCAAAATCCCTGCTGCAGTGTGTGCGCAAACCTGGTCAAGACCTACAGGAAACGTATGATCTCTGTAATTGCAAACAAAGGTTTCTGTACCAAATATTAAGTTATGCTTTTCTGATGTATCAAATACTTATGTCATGCAATAAAATGCAAATTAATTACTTAAAAATCATACAATGTGATTTTCTGGATTTTTGTTTTAGATTCCGTCTCTCACAGTTGAGGTGTACGTACCTATGATAAAAATTACAGACCTCTACATGCTTTGTGAGTAGGAAAACCTGCAAAATCGGCAGTGTATCAAATACTTGTTCTCCCCACTGTATGTATATACTGTATTCTATTCTACTGTATTTTAGTCAATGCCACTCCGACATTGCTCGTCCTAATATTTATATATTTCTTAATTCCATTCTCTTAATTTTAGATTTGTGTGTATTGTTGTGAATTGTTAGATACTACTGCACTGTTGGAGCTAGGAAAACAAGCATTTCGCTACACCCGCAAGGCCATCAGACTAAATGTGTGTATGTGACCAATAACATTTGATTTGATTTGACACACACACTTGATGGCACTCATCACTCAAGCATATTTTGTCGATCCGCTGGACAGGGCTGATGAGAGCGGTTAATAAATAGCAGCATAGCATCTCCATCTGATTCACGCACACTGAGGGAGGGAGTCGGACCATTTGTTTTGAATAAAGAAGATCCATAGAGTATTTCTTGTACACACACACTCGCTCTCTCTCTCACTCTCTCTGTTCCCCAAACTCTGCCAGCCGCAAGAATCACCAAACAAACAGCAAGCACAATAAAGGGGGGCATAAATCTGGTGCTAGTAAAACAGTGTGTGTGAAGACAGACATCCATGGCGTCCAGCACTCATGCCTTTTTCTCTGCAGACATCCACAAACAAGGAGAAAGATGCTCACATTTTCCACTGTTATTATTACTGTATGTAGTGTCACAGCTGTGTCATTACTCTTGTAAGTAGTGTAAGAGAAAGAGAGGCTAAAAGTAATCCATGTGTTGGGGAGGAGGAAGAGGTGGAGGAGGGAGGGATGAGGGGGGCCCATCAATCTCTCAGCAGATTAGGAGGAGTTGTAAACCTCGCTCTGCAGTGACCCAGGCCCCCCTCACAGGGGGTTGGAGCTGGGGCTGTAGTAGTTGGGCTGTGTTGGGTTGTGCTTTGTGATCTGGGTTGGTAGGTTAGACTGTGCTGGGCTGTGCTGAACCGGCATGGCTGAGCAGGGCAGGGCTTGGGTGTTCTGAGATGTACTGGGTCGTGCTGGGGGCTGGAGGTGAGAAGGTAAGGAGCTGGGGATGAGGATCTGAGCTGGAGCTCCCAGCTAGGGAGGGGCCGTAGGGACGAGCTGACCATTTAGAACACCTCGCCAAGAGGGAGGGGGTGGGTGCTGACCCCGTACAGACCAACCCCTCCCTTGGCCTTGTCCACCCCTCCCCAAGGGCAATCCATCATACCAAACACACACATACAACCGTCTGCCAGACCTAAAACAATATGTGAAGATAAAACACCATTTTTAAGAGTGAGTAGAGGCATAATGTCAAGGGCTCTTTGGGAGCAAAATGATGTGCATCTCTTTATAATAAAGCCTGGCCCACTGCATTAAATTACACGCTATCAAACGGAACGAAGACTCAGGGCCCATAAAAGAGCTGCTTTGAAATGTCCCATGGCACCACATAGTCTGAGCTTCCTTAATCACACTCACACACACGCTCCGCTCAGACCCTCTGTCTGCCCACTGTCTCAGGGAGCGAGAGACACACACGTATGCATGAACGCACATACACACAAGCGCACTGATCCACTTTTCACCGTTTTTTTGTGTAACCAGTCACCTGTGGGGAGAGCATCTCTGTGTGAAAAACCCAAGTGGCACCCTATTCACAGCCTCTGGTCAAAACTAGTGCACTACATAAGGAATAGGGTGTCATTTAAGATGCCACTTGTATATTTTTACCCTGGCAATAGGAACTTATACAGTAAGATAATAAAGAAGAACCTGTGTAAAATAAACTAGCAGTCAGGTAGGCCTAGTGCATCATCACTGGAAGAGGTCTCCACAGAATCCCTTTCACATTACTTTCTCCCTGCCTCTCTTTGCTTTGGCACTTTATCGTCAAAGTGAGGGTATTCCGAGGTTAAAAAATTCAGGAGCCCGGCTTGTGTGTGTGAGAAAGAGAGCGAGAGAAAAAGAGAGAGCAAGTGTGTGTGTGTGTGATGCAGTGTATTCTAGAGGGAGCCAGGATTGTGTCCCCTCAGTGAAATTCAATGCCTTAATAACACTGCATCCATAACACATCCCAACTAACGTTTCCGTCTGTCAAAATAAATAACCAATAAAAGCTCCAACTCCCGTGTACCTAGAGACCATCTCTGTCTCCCCTAAATGTGAAACATTAAGCCATTCTTAGAAACGGTCTCTATAATAACACACAATAGTCCGTATATAGAAGTAAAAGCTGGAGATAAACATAGGCTGGTGAAAAGCAGGCCATCTCTATGCATTGTAATATAGGCTTGGCTCCCAAAGACACAGAGCCTTGGCCTGGGGATTGTATCGAGTGGCACAAGTCAGAGATTTGGCAGGAAGGGAGAGGGTAATGATATACACATGGCTTCATGCTGGAGCCTCAACACAGTAACCATAGACACATGCTGGGGCCTCCTGGGACTCATCAGCAGGACACAGCTGTGTACCCGCCAGCAGAATTCAATTAGCACTACTCAGCTAGGGGCACTACTCAGCTAGGGGCACTACTCAGCTAGGGGCACTACTCAGCTAGGGGCACTACTCAGCTAGGGGCACTACTCAGCTAGGGGCACTACTCAGCTAGGGGCAGCAGTACTGACTATACCTTTAGCAGTACTCAGCTACAGTGCATTCGGAAAGTATTAAGACCCCTTGACTTTTTGCACATTTTGTTACGTTACAGCCTTATTCTAAAATGGTTTAAATTAATTGTTTTCCTCATCAATGTACACACAATACCCCATAATGGCAAAGCGAAAATAGTATTTTTGAAATTTTTGCACATTTATTAAAATTAAAAACAGAAATACCTTATTTACATAGGTATTCAGACCCTTTGCTATGAGACCCAAAATTGAGCTCAGGTGCATCCTGTTATTTTCATTGATCATCCTTGAGATGTTTCTACAACTTGGAGTCCACCTGTGGTAAATTAAATTGATTGGACATGATTTGGAAAGGCACACACCTGTCTATATAAGTTCCCACAGTTTACAGTGCATGTCTGCGCAAAAACCAAGCCATGAGGTTGAAGGAATTGTCCGTAGAGCTCCGAGACAGGATTGTGTAGATGCACAGGACTGGGGAAGGGTACCAAAAAATGTCTGCAACATTGAAGGTACCCAAGGACACAGTGGCCTCAATCATTCTTAGATGGAAGAAGTTTGGAACCACCAAGACTCTTCCTAGAGCTGGCCGCCCGGCCAAACTGAGCAATCGGGGGAGAAGGGCCTTGGTCAGGGAGGTGACCAAGAACCCGATGGTCACTCTGACAGAGCGCCAGAGTTCCTCTGTGGAGATTGGAGAACATTCCGGAAGGACAACCATCTCTGCAGCTTCAACCAATAAGGCCTTTATGGTAGAGTGGCCAGACGGAAGCCACTCCTCAGTAAAAGGCACATGACAGCCCGCTTGGAGTTTGCCAAAAGGCACCTAATGTCACGTTCGTTTAAGGACGGGTCAGACCAAGGCGCAGCGTGAAATGCATACATGTTTATTTCAACGATAAACGCACGAACAAACCAACGTAACGTGAAGTCCTCAGGCTAAAACACAAAACAAGCCTACACACGGAACAAGATCCCACAACTAATGATTGCAAACAGGCTGCCTAAGTATGATCCCCAATCAGAGACAACGAGCGACAGCTGTCTCTGATTGGGAATCACACCCGGCCAAACATAGAAATACAACACCTAGAAAGTAAACATAGAAATAACAACATAGATCTCCACACCCTGACTCAACATACAAGAGTCCCATAAGTCAGGGTGTGACACCTAAAGACTCTCAGACCAAGAGAAACAAGATTCTCAGGTCTGATGAAACCAAGATTGAACTCATGGCCTGAATGCCAAGTGTCACAACTGTAGGAAACCGGGCACCATCCCTACGGTGAAGCATGGTGGTGGCAGCATCATGCTGTGGGGATGTTTTTCTGCGGCAGGGACTGGGAGACTAGTCAGGACGAGGGATAGATGAACGGAGCAAAGTAGAGAGAGATAATTGATGAAAACCTGCTCCAGAGCACTCAGGACCTCAGACTGGGGTGAAGGTTCACCTTCCAACAGTACAACAACCCTAAGCACACAGCCAAGACAATGCAGGAGTGGCTTTGGGACAAGTCTCTGAATATCCTTGAGTGGCCCAGCCAGAGCCCGGACTTGATCGAACATCTCTGGAGAGACCTGAAAATAACTGTGCAGCAACGCTCCCCATCCAACCTGACAGAGCTTGAGAGGATCTGCAGAGAAGAATGGGAGAATCTCCCCAAATACAGGTGTGCCAAGCTTGTAGCGTCATACCCAAGAAGACTCAAGGCTTCAACAAAGTACTGAGTAAAGGGACTGAATACTTACTTAAATGTAATATTTAATTTTTATACATTTGCAAACATTTCTATAAACCTGTTTTTGCTTTATCATTATGGGGTATTGTGTGTAGATTGATGATGGAAAAAAACGATTTAATCCTTTTAGAAGAAGGCTGTAACGTAACGAAATGTGGAAAAGGTCAAGGTGTCTGAATACTTTCCGAATGCACTGTAGGGGCAGCATTACTGACTATACCTTTAGCAGCTCTCAGCTAGGGGCAGCATTACTGACTAGACTGGAGGACTGGAGGGGGGGGGGGGGGGGGGGGGGGGAAGAGGTGAGGTGGTGAAACATCTCCCATAAGTGCGGAGTGTGTGTATTATGTTTGTGTGTGAAAGACAGTGTGTGTGTAGTACTCCATCTATGTGTGTGAGCAAGAGAGAGGTTATTAATTATCCTGAGCAACGGCACTCGTGGCAGTTTCTAATTAGATCACCCATCTCAGGGTAGAGATGTGAGCCAACAGGCCGGGCAAGGTAACACTGAGGTGTGTGTGTGTGTGTGTGTGTGTGTGTGTAGAAAGCAGCTAATATGGAACTCGGTCCCAAACTGCCCCTGGTTTAGTACACACACTCTGTTTATATTGGGAAGCAGAGCAGGAGAGGACTTGTACTTGGACGAGCACTAACAACACTTTTATATTTACTGCTGTCAAAGGGTAAAATGTCTGGCTCTTACTTTTTTACCTAATACTTTTGTTTTCCTGCACACACAAACAGGCATCCACACTAATAAATATGGCTGTGACGTAATTGGATAACCATGTAATTGATGGCTATGGATGAAGACCATAATTAAAAAAATATATATAAACACGTTTAAATAGGCCTAGATTCGTTTTAGGATAAAACATTTTTATTAACCTTATTTTTATGTAGATTAACTTTGGTATTTGGTATTTATTACGATCCCCATTAGCCGCTGCAAAAGCATCAGGTACTCTTCCTAGGGTCCACATGAAACATGACATAATACAGAACATTTAAAACGTCACACATTGCCTACATATCAGTACATACACACAATATCTAGGTCTAATACATAACACAGTGAAAATTACAATACAAGATACATAAAATTGCTGTGTCTCTTCACAGTCCCCTTTGTGCAGTAAGGAGTTATTTTATCAGTTTTGTTTTAACTGGTTTTATTGCTAGCTTTGAGTTACCTCGGGTGGCAGAGAGTTCCATGTAGTCATGGCTCTATTTAATACTCTGCGTTTCCAAGCCTCTGTTCTGGACCTGGGGACTGTGAATAGACCTCTGGTTGCATGTCTTGTGTTGTACCGATGAGTGTCCAAACTGTGTGCCAACTGCTTGAACAAACAGTTCGGTACCTTCAACACATCAATACCTCGCACAAAGACCAATAGTGATACAGTCAATCTCTCCTCAGCTTTGAGCCAGGAGAGACTGACATGCATGTAACTGACACTTTCCCTCCGTGTACATCTAAGTGTAATACGTGCTGCTTTGTTCTGGACCAACTGCAATTCACCTATGTCCTTCTTTGCCGCACATGACCGCACAGCTGGGCAGTAGTCCAGGTGCGACAAAACTAGGGCCTGTGGGACCTGTCTGGTCGACTGAGATGTCAAGAAGGCAGTGCAACACCCTATCATGGACAGACCTCTTCCCATTTTAGCAACCATTGAGTCTATATGTTTTGACCATGAAAGCTTGCTATCTAGGGTTACACCCAGCAGTTTAGTCTCCTCAACTTGCTCTATAGCCACATTATTAAATAATAGATCTAAACGAGGTTTAGCGTTGAGCGAGTGATTTGTCCCAAAAATTATGCTTTTAGTTTGAAATATTTAGCACCAGCCTATTGTTAGTTATCCATTCTAAAACTGATGGCGCTCTATGTTAAGTGTCTCAGTTATTTATTTTACTGTTGCAGCCGACGTGTATACTATTGAGTCGTCAGCGTACATAGACACACAGGCTTTATTCAAAGTCAGTGGAAGGTCATTTGTGAAAAAATAAAATAATAAAATAATGGCCCTAGCCGGCTGCCCTGCGGCACACCACACTCAACCTAATTTGCATGAGATAGGCTTCCATTAACGAAAACCCTCTGTGTTCTATTAGATAGGTAACTCTCAATCCATAATAAGGCAGAGGAAGCAAATCCATAACACCTACGTTTTTTCAGCAATAGGTTATGATCAATGACATCAAAAGTTGCACTGAAGTCTAACAGCTCCCACAATCTTCTTACTATCAATTTCTTTCAGCCAATAATTTGTGTCAGTGCCGAGCATGTTGAGTGCCCTTCCCTATAAGCATGCTGAAAGTCTGTTGTTAATTTGTTTTCTGTAAAATAACTTTGTATTTGTTCAAACAATTTTTTCCCAAAGTTTGCTAAGAACTTGTAACAGGCTGATATGTCGGCTGTTTGAACCATTAAAGGGTGCTCCCTCCATGTCTGAGGGCACACACGGTCTTCTAGGCTTAAATTGAAGATGCGGCAAACAGGAGTCACAATGTATTCCCCTACCAACCTCAGCAATTTACCATCCAGGTTGGCGGTACCAGGTGGTTTGTCCTTATTTATAGATGGCAACAATTTTTTCACCTCTTCCACACCCACTTTGTGGAACTTAAAACTACAGTGCTTGTCTTTCGTTATTTGGTCTATTATGCATGAATATGAAGGCTCAGCAATTGTTGTTTGCATGTCATACCTAAGTTTGCTAATCTTGTCTGAATATTCAGAGGGTTTGAATACTTATGTAAATATGATATTTCTGTTTTATTTTAATGTTTAATTGCAAAACATTCTAAAAACCTGTTTTTGCTTTGTCATTATGGGGTATTGTGTGTAGATTTATGAATTTAAAAAACAATTTAATCAATTTTAGAATAAGGCTGTAACGTAACAAAATGTGGAAAAGGTCAAGGGGTCTGAATACTTTTCGAATGCACTATACATTATCCAACATTTCACACTGTAGTCCATATACTGACTTTTAGCACTTGGGTGTCTATAGCAACTTCCTACGAGAATAGGCTTTAGGTGAGGCAGATAAACCTGTAGCCATATTACTTCCAAATTATCTGACATGAGATACGCTCTCACCCTAACAGGAATATGACTCTGGACATACATGGCAACACCTCCTCCATTTACATTTATATATTTCCTATATATTCTATAACCATGTATACCTACTACTGCATCATCAAATGAATTATCTAAGTGTGTTTCAGAGATGGCCACACTATGAATGTTTTCTGATGTTAATACAGTGCATTCGGAAAGTATTCAGACACCTTGACTTTTTCCACATTATGTTTATTCTAAAATTGATTAAATCATTTTTTCCCCCTCATCAATCTACACACAATACCCCATAATGACAAAGCAAAAACAGGTCGAGACATTTTTGCTAATTTATAAAAAATAAATAAACTGAAATATCACATTTACATAAATATTCAGACACTTTACTCAGTACTTTGTTGAAGCACCTTTGACAGCGATTACAGCATCAAGTCTTCTTGCGTATGACGCTACAAGCTTGGCACACCTGTATTTGGGGAGTTTCTCCCATTCTTCTCTGCAGATCCTCTCAAGCTCTGTCAGGTTGGATGGGGAGCGTTGCTGCACAGCTATTTTCAGGTCTCTCCAGAGATGTTCGATAGGGTTCAAGTCCATGCTCTGGCTGGACCACTCAAGGACATTCAGAGACTTGTCCTGAAGCCACTCCTGCGTTGTCTTGGCTGTGTGCTTAGGGTCGTTGTCCTGTTGGAAGGTGAACCTTCGCCCCAGTCTGAGGTCCTGAACGCTCTGGAGCAGGTTTTCATCAAGGATCTCTCTGTACTTTGCTCCATTCATCTTTGCCTCGATCCTGACTAGTCTCCCAGTCCATGCTGCTGAAAAACATCCCCACAGCATGATGCTGCCACAACCATGCTTCACCATAGGGATGGTGCCAGATTTCCTCCAGACATGACGCTTGGCATTCGGGCCAAAGAGTTCAATCTTGGTTTCATCAGACCAGAGAATCTTGTTTCTCATGGTCTGAGAGTCCTTTAGGTGCCTTTTGGCAAACTCCAAGCGGGCTGTCATGTGCCTTTTACTGAGGAGTGGCTTCCGTCTGGCCACTACCATAAAGGCCTGATTGGTGGAGTGCTGCAGAGATGGTTGTCCTTCTGGAAGGTTCTCCCATCTCCACAGAGGAACTCTAGAGGTCTGTCAGAGTGACCATCAGGTTTTTGGTCACATCCCTGACCAAGGCCCTTCTCCCCCGATTGCTCAGTTTGGCCGGGCGGCCAGCTCTAGGAAGAGTCTTGGTGGTTCCAAACTTCTTCCATTTAAGAATGATGGAGGCCACTGTGATTTTGGGGACCTTCAATGCTGCAGAAATGTTTGGTACCCTTCCCCAGATCTGTGCCTCTACAAAATCCTGTCTTGGACCTCCTTCAACCTCATGGCTTGGTTTTTGCTCTGACATGCACTGTCAACTGTGAGAACTTATATAGACAGGTGTGTGCCTTTCCAAATCATGTCCAATCAATTGAATTTAACACAGGTGGACTCCAATCAAGTTGTAGAAACATCTCAAGGATGATCAATGGAAACAGGATGCACCTGAGCTCAATTTCGAGTCTCATAGCAAAGGGTCTGAATACTTATGTAAATAAGGTATTTAAAAAAAACAATTAGACATTTGCTAAAGTTTCTAAAAACCTGTTTTCGCTTTGTGATTATGAAGTATTGTGCGTAGATTTCTTTTTATTTAATCCATTTTAGAATAAGGCTGTAACGTAACAAAATGTGGAAAAAGCCAAGTGGGCTGAATACTTTCCGAAGGCACTGTAAGTTACCGATTTCATGAACCTTATTTCTCAGGCTACATAGCAGGGAATGTTTACTAATGATTATAAGCAATTTTTTTGCTTAACTTAGTCTGTCTATTAAACTGTCTACATCTCCCCTTTCCAGCTTTCCTTTGATGCTCAAGCAGCTAACCTAGATGCTCAGGGGTGTTGCGCTTTATAGGCTACGGCACTTCAGTAAAAAAAGTAATAATTTGATGTGTGGACTTTCTTTTATACAATGCACGTTTTCATTGCTTGCTAGTAAATAAATGTATCAGTCTTCTTTAAAAAGAAAAAAAAAGTTGGATGTATCTGACTATTCATTAATTATTCAACAGCAGTTGATAAGGTTGTTCTGGCTCTGAGGCCTATAATGAGGTAATGTTGTGTCAAATAGACAATGTGCCAATCGTCTCCAACCTGGCATGGTTTAATTTGATAAAGAATATTTCCTTAATTTATAGACTAATCAAGCTGATCAGGCCTGGTCCTGGCAGATATGCCGCCCAAGGAGAGAACAAAAAAAATAGCGCCCTCCATTCCCGCAAAGTAGAATAGTAGCCTAGCCTATAGCTTACAGTGTCTGCCCGCAATGCACTTTTATGAATGCCCATATAGTTTCCAAATGTAAAGCAGGCAATTAAATTACCATTTATCTCTGTCATCTGGTTACATACATTTATGTTAATGCATGTATTAATTACAGTAATTTACCGTTCTCATGGAAACGTTGTTTGCCGAGTTCATAACCTGCTACACTTGTGAGAAACAAGTTTGGGTTTATTTCATACTATCATTTATGCGCTCCATGTGAGCAATGAACAAGTGTTTAGTTTCTCTGTCTTGCTAATGTTGACAGATCGCACGCGACTGAGCACGCATAGAAGTACCTGGCCTTCTTCTCGCAAACGTCAAATGTAGGAAAGTGCCCAGCCGAGCTTCTAAATATTTTTTTCCTTCACCTCACATAGTAAGTCAACAAAGTCCTTTTTTCCCCTCTTTAAAAAACAACAACATCCATTCAAATGATAATAAATAGTTCCTCACAGTATTAGAAAAATCTTTCCAACACTCTCCCCCTCAATAATTAGCGTCGCTGATAAATAGGCTATGGCATGTATGTTTTCTATTTTAACGATTGTCAATTTCATCTTCAACTATAGCATAGCTGTCCCCTTCATACTTTCCTTTTCAATTAATTGGCTTCTAGCCTACTTTCGGAAATCCTAATACGTTTTAAGGAATGGATAAATATTTGCTTGTGCCAATATAAACTGGTGGCTTTGATTGACGGGTGCTTTTACTGGGGTGTGCGTGTGTGAGTTCGATGATTCTCTCTATAGGCCTCTATCCTAAATCCATTCAGAAAACTTCCTAAAGTAGCCTGTCTGGACACAATGTCTTTAATAAGATTAAAATGCTCCTGTCATGATTTCATCTTGTAAAAGGCCTATTTTCAGTAGCTTAGCCTACATTATTTATCTCATTACGACTTCCTCGTTCGCTACTGCCATCGAATGACCGCAGCAGCAGGGTTTGTGACATTATGCGAATATTTCGGGAAAAGTGTGAGAAAACCAATCGGACTTCGTTTGAATGGTTTTGTGCATCGAAATAGGATCTGCATATAATTTTTTTATATGCAGAGAAGCCAACAGACAAGCAACGAAATGTGACAGATCCTCTCCAACCTGGCATTTCTTAAATTAGTTGATTAATAAGTAATAACCTCAATAATAATAATGAAATGGCATGATAATAACGAAGTGTAATGGTTTGTTTAAAATAGGTTTTATTAAGAAAAATATCTACGTAAACAAGTGTACAAATGTAATTGTGAACCCCCCCCCCCCTCGCATTTCCAAGACTGTCACAGCCCTACTAGTAAACACACATGCACGCACCTACAGCATGCTCTTACAATCATCAGACACACACACACAAATTATGACAAGACCATTAGTTATTCGTGGACGCAAACTGATCCAGCAAATTATGCCATTTGTGGAGGCAGTCAATAAAATTTGTCGGATGTCAAGAAGTAGAGCTTGTCTATGTGGAACAATGAGGGGGGAGAGAAACTCTTGGGAGGAGCCAAAATCTTTGACCCCCACTCCTACCCCTTTCCTTACCTCACCCCTCCATCCCCCATCCTCCCCCATCCTCCCCCTAGCCTCTCCCCTGGTCCCCAGTAATAGCATAATGAACTTGGCAGCCCTGCTTGTTACGCCACTGAGCCTGGGCCATGTAAATAAGCAGGTGAAAATTAAGTGATACACCAATAAACAGTCGTCTTCAGCTCACACACACATACACAGATGGAAGCATGCACACAAACGCAAGAGCAATAACACACACCAAATAAATACAACACATCTCTCACAGCCGTACACACCAAACTTGGGGAGAAATGTGGAGGCTGCTTTATGTGCTTTCAGGGTCAAGTTAATAATTCAGCTGAATGTAGGTCCTTTTATTGACATTGATAGTAATAACACTTCTTAAATGTTTTGATCTTCCACTCTAAACAAACTCTATATACAGTACCTCACTCACTTTCTCTTTGCATCTCCCAACTCCATCTTTTTTTATACCTCCTTCTCTCCCCTTCTTATTTCTCTTTTAAAACATCTCACTCCTTCGAGTTACCCTAATCTTGCCTCCCAGTACATCCCCTTTCCCTCTCTCTCTCCCTCTACTCTCTCTCTGTGTGTGTGACATGTTTGCCTTGTGTGTGGAGGTAGTGATTTAGTGGTGTGGGGAGTGATGACTATCAGAGGGCCTGGCATGGCACTGTCTCAGGCTGTCATACATCTCACCCTACACCAGACCAGAGAGCAGGAGGGGTGAGAGAAAGGGGAGGAAATGGGAGAGAGGAGAGAAGGGGGGTAACCACCATCGTTTACAGAGACCAAGTCTCCCAGCCCCACTCTCCAGCCAACTTTACAGGATATATTGGACACTTCCACACTACATTTCTCCACCATCAGCTGCTCCCCCTCTTATTTCTATTATTTTTCAAGCACTCTCCGTTCACTTTCCAACATGGCATGCCTGAAGCCAAACTCGAGAGACGTGTAAAAGTAATACCATGTCAACAAGTGCCTTTCACTCTGACCGATATTAGACACACACACACACACACACACACACACACACACACACACACACACACACACACACACACACACAGGAAGTGCAGTCAATCATCTGAAAAAAATAACCTGAAACACATACACTTTTCCACCAGCCGTGCCAACAAAAGTCCAAGCACAGCAAACCAACACCTGGTAATGCCCGTCCCTCAACATCCTTACCTGAAGACACACGTGACAGAGAGCTGTTATAAAAGAGAGAAAATAGGAGGCTGCTTTAAAAGGGATATGATTTTTCATTGATGCGGGTTGATGTAGCATTCCACTGTCCTGTACCGCTCATTTAAGACCAGGACTTGAACCTGCCTGCAGTGCCAGCCTGTGTTATTACCACGCAAACTGGAGAGACATACATTTGATGGCTGTTTTAACTGGCTGAGAAGTAGAGGCTGTTAAAACCAGAATGTGCCCACTTGTTCAAAAACATTTCATAGGCAGCCTCACCCAGACGTGTTAAAAGGAGAAGTAAAAAATATTTAAAAGAAAATAGAGAAAATATGTGATGGAAGAGAGTCTTGACTTAGTGGTAAAGATAGAACCAAAGTGCCCTTTTCACTGCTTAAACTCTCTCCCTCTCTAAAGTGCAGCTGGTGGCAGAGAGAGAGCGAGCGAGACAGCGAGAGCACATATAAAGTAGAGAGAGTTTGGCTCATAAGGGGAGGAGAAAGGTGGAGAAAAAGGAGAAAAAGTGTGTAGTGAGAGAAAATTCCCACCTTTTTTTCTGTTTCTCATTTAGTTCATTTGATAGTTATCTTTATACTTTTTATCTAATTAACTGTCTTTAACTGCAGTGACAAGATTGTTGTACCTGTAAACTGCATGGCAATAAAGCATATTTTACTTTTTGAAAGAGAGAGAGCGAGAGAAGGAGATCGAGGAGACAAAGTAGGAGCATGTGGAGTGTGTCAGGCAGAGAGAGAGAGTGGAGGAGCCCAGCCCAGTTGCCTGGGGAGAAAACTGCTCTGCCGTTGCTGACTCAGGACTCTCTTTGTTTCACTGCGCTCTCTCTCCCTCTCCCTCTCTCTCCCACTCTCTCTCTCTGGTGTGTAACCCCCTCCACATCTGCTATTTTTCCACACAGCTCTCCTCTCTCTCTTTCTTTCCCCCTGTCCCACTCATGCAGCCTGCCCTCTCACTTTTACAGTGACATTTTCGCCATCTGCATTCCGCTAACCATCATAGCTCATGTGATGAAAACAGATAAAGCAGAAAAGACCAATAAATCTACAATCGTTTTCTCTGCCCTTTTCATGCTCCACTAAGAGCGCTTCAGGACTCGAACCAGCGTTTAGTTTAGAGGCCTTTTATATCGCTCCAGCAGCAGGGAGAGTTTCCAGGCCAGCCGTTGGCCAGAGGCTGGCAGCCAGGCAGGGCACACTGGAGTGGTACGGCATGGGGAATAGAGACTGATCCCAGCCTAAGTGAAGGGGCCTCACAGGGAACCTAAAGTCACATACAGTACCTTCCCCAGAGAGAAAGAAGGACAAGAGAGATAAAACTGAGGAAATGTGAGTGATAGGATAAGAAGTGGGTTAGGAGAAAGACAGAGGCCATGGCACATGGATGAGAGAAAAGAGAGCGACCCAGGGGTGGATTGATAGCAGCCTTCTAGAAAAACGGATAGAGAGAGATGCTGCTTATAAACAGGGCAAGGTGACCGGGGACAAAAGTTTGGTTAAACAGTACAAATACGACCTAAACAAGTATAGGGACAAAGTGGAGGAGCAATTCAGTGGGTTGGACACAAGACGTATGTGGCAGGGGCTCCTAACGCTCACGGATTACGAGAAGAAAGACAGCCAAATCTCGGTCACCAACACCAACCTACCGGAGGAGCTAAACACCTTTTTCTCACGATTCGAGCACAATGACACTGAGGTGCCTAGGAGAGCCCCCGATGACAATGTGGGCGACACACTCACAGTCTCCACTGAGGATGTATGTACGTACAGTTGTAGTCGGAAGTTTACATACACTTAGGTTGGAGTCATTAGAACTCGTTTCTCAACCACTCCACACATTTCTTGTTAACAAACTATAGTTTTGGCAAGTCGGTTAGGACATCTACTTTGTGCATGACACAAGTAATTTTTCCAACAATTGTTTACAGACAGATTATTTCACTTATAATTCACTGTATCAGAATTCCAGTGGGTCAGAAGTTTACATACACTAAATTGACTGTGCCTTTAAACAGCTTGGAAAATTCCAGAAAATGATGTCATGGCTTTAGAAGCTTCTGATAGGCTAATTGACATCATTTGAGTCAATTGGAGGTGTACCTGTGGATGTATTTCAAGGCCTACCTTCAAACTCAGTGCCACTTTGCTTGACATCATGTGAAAATTCAAAGAAATCAGCCAAGACCTCAGAAAAAAAATTCTGGTTCATCCTTGGGAGCAATTTCCAAACGCCTGAAGGTACCACGTTCATCTGTACAAACAATAGTACGCAAGTATAAACACCATGGGACCACGCAGACGTCATACCGCTCAGGAAGGAGACGTGTTCTGTCTCCTAGAGATGAAGGTCTTTGGTGCGAAAAGTGCAAATCAATCCCAGAACAACAGCAAAGGACCTTGTGAAGATGCTGGAGGAAACAGGTACAAAAGTATCTATATCCACAGTAAAATGAGTCCTATATCGACATAACCTGAAAGGCCACTCAGCAAGGAAGAAGCCACTGCTCCAAAACTGCCATAAAAAAGCCAGACTACCGTTTGCAACTGCACATGGGGACAAAGATCGTACTTTTTGGAGAAATGTCCTCTGGTCTGATGAAACAAAAAATATAACTGTTTGGCCATAATGACCATCGTTATGTATGGAGGAAAAAGGGGGTTGCTTGCAAGCCGGAGAACACCATCCCAACTGTCAAGCACTGGGGTGGAAGCATCATGCTGTGGGGGTGCTTTGCTGCAGGAGGGACTGGTGCACTTCACAAAACAGATGGCATCATGAGGAAGGATAATTATGTGGATATATTGAAGCAACAAACGTTTGACCCAAGTTAAACAATTTAAAGGCAATGCTACCAAATACTAATTGAGTGTATGTAAACTTCTGACCCACTGGGAATGTGATGAAATAAATAAAAGCTGAAATAAATCATTCTCTCTACTATTATTCTGACATTTCACATTCTTAAAGTGCTGATCCTAACTGACCTAAGACAGGGAATTTTTACTAGGATTAAATGTCAAGAATGTGAAAAACTGAGTTGAAATGTATTTGGCTAAGGTGTATGTAAACTTCCGACTTCAACTGTAAGTAATTCAAACGTGTTAACCCTCTCAAGCCTGCTGGCCCAGACGGCATCCCTAGCCGTGCCCTCAGAGCATGTGCAGACCAGTTGGGTGTTGTGTTCTCTGACATTTTCAATCTCTCCCTAGCTCAGGTTGCTATACCCACTTGCTTCAAGATGTCCACTATCATCCCTGTGCCCAAGAAAGGGAAAGTAACTGAACTGAATGACTACCGAGCAGTAGCACTCACTTCCGTCATCATGAAGTGCTTCGAGAGGCTATCACCTCCTCCCTCCCGGACACACTCGACCCTCTTTCGCCTACTGCCCTGACATATCCACGGACGATGCAATTGCCATTGCACAGCACACTGCCCTTACCCACCTGGACAAAAGGAAAGCATATGTGAGCATGCTGTTCATCGACTACAGCTCGGCCTTCAATACCATAGTGCCCTATAAGCTCATTACAGAGCTCATGGCCCTGGGTCTGAACGTCTCCCTATGCAACTCGGTCCTGGACTGCCTGACGGGCCACCCCCAGGTGGTGAAGGTACGGAACATTACCTCCTCGACACTGATTCTCAACACGGAGGCCCCACAAGGGTGCGTCCTCAGTCCCCTCCTGTATTCCCTGTATACCCACGACTGCGTGGCCTCACACAGTTCCAACACCATCATTAAGTTCGCTGACGCAACAGTAGTAGGTCTGATTACCAACAACAACGAGACAGCCTACAGGGAGGAGGTAGGCACTCTGACGGCATGGTGCCAGGTAAACAACCTCTCCCTCAATGTTAGCAAAACAAAGATTGTGATTGTGGACATCAGGAGGAACCAGGAAGGACACGCCCCCATCCTCATCAACAGGGCCGCCGTGGAGACGTTCAATAACTTCAAATTCCTCGGCGTACACATCTCAGAGAAGCTGAAATGGTCTAACCACATGGACACCGTGGTGAAGAAGGCACGAAAGCGACTCTTCAACCTCAGGATGCTGAAGAAATTCGGCCTTTCCCAGAGGGCCATCACAGTGTTCTACAGGAACACCATCGAGAGCATACTGTCGGGCTGCATCACAGCCTGGTACGGAAACTTCACCACCACGGACCCAAGGTGCTTCAGAGGGTGAATGCACCATTGGGTGCACACTGCCTACAAAACCAGGTGTTGCAGGACGGCAAAGAAGATCATCAGGGACCCCAGCCACCCAAGCCGTGCCCTGTTCTCCCCGCTTCAATTACTCAGATGCGGGCAGTACAGGAGCATCATGGCAAAAACTGGAAGACTGGCCAATAGTATCTACCCTCAGACCATCAGGCTGCTGAATAGCCACTACTAGTCATCTACCTTCTCCCCCATCCCCCCCACTTCTCCCCCGATGGACATTTCCCCCCGCTACTCCCCCTATGGACATTTCCCCCCGCTACTCCCCCAATGGACATTTGCTCCAGCTACTCCCCCTATGGACATTACCCCCCACTACTCCCCCTATGGACATTACCCCCCACTACTCCCCCTATGGATATTTCCCCCAGCTACTCCCCCAATGGACATTTCCCCCAGCTACTCCCCCGATGGACATTTCCCCCCCTCCCCCCCCTATGGACATTTCCCCCCCTCCCCCCTATGGACATTTCCCCCCGCTACTCCCCCTATGGACATTTCCCCCCGCTACTCCCCCTATGGACATTTCCCCCAGCTACTCCCCCTATGGACATTTCCCCCCGCTACTCCCCCGATGGACATTTCCCCCCCTCCCCCCCCTATGGACATTTCCCCCCGCTACTCCCCCTATGGACATTTCACCCCCCGCTACTCCCCCTATTGACATTTCACCCCGCTACTCCCCCAATGGACATTACCCCCCACTACTCCCCCAATGGACATTTCCCCCCGCTACTCCCCCTATGGACATTTCACCCCCCGCTACTCCCCCTATTGACATTTCACCCCGCTACTCCCCCAATGGACATTACCCCCCACTACTCCCCCAATGGACATTTCCCCCCGCTACTCCCCCTATGGACATTTCCCCCCACTACTCCCCCAATGGACATTTCCCCCCGCTACTCCCCCTATGGACATTTCCCCCCGCTACTCCCCCTATGGACATTTCCCCCCGCTACTCCCCCTATGGACATTTGCCCCCGCTACTCCCCCTATGGACATTTGCCCCCGCTACTCCCCCTATGGACATTTGCCCCCGCTACTCCCCCTAAGGACATTTCCCCCCGCTACTCCCCCTATGGACATTTCCCCCCGCTACTCCCCCTATGGACATTTCCCCCCGCTACTCCCCCTATGGACATTTCCCCCCGCTACTCCCCCTATGGACATATCCCCCCGCTACTCCCCCTATGGACATTTGCTCCAGCTACTCCCCCTATGGACATTTGCTCCAGCTACTCCCCCTATGGACATTTGCTCCAGCTACTCCCCCTATGGACATTTGCTCCAGCTACTCCCCCTATGGACATTTGCTCCAGCTACTCCCCCTATGGACATTTGCCCCCGCTACTCCCCCTATGGACATTTGCCCCCGCTACTCCCCCTATGGACATTTTCCCCAGCTACTCCCCCTATGGACATTTCCCCCCACTACTTCCCCTATGGACATTTCCCCCCACTACTTCCCCTATGGACATTCCCCCCCCCGCTACTCCCCCTATGGACATTTCCCCCAGCGCTACTCCCCCTATGGACATTTCCCCCAGCTACTCCCCCTATGGACATTTGCCCCCGCTACTCCCCCGATGGACATTACCCCACCCCCTCATGGACATTTCCCCTGCTACTCCTCCTATGGACATTTCCCCTAGCTACTCCCCCTATGGACATTTCCCCCCCACCCCCACAACTGACTTTTACTCTGCCCCCACCCCAACGACATTCATCATTGTTGCAGTTGTTAATATGTACATTATAGATTTTTTATAATAATAATTTGTATAGTTTTTATTTCACTTGGTCCCTATACCCCGTCAATGGTCATGCTGCTCCCCCTATGGTCATTCCCCCACACCCACTCAACAGTCTTTACTCTGCCTCGACCCCAATGGACATTTATTTATTAATCACTGCTACAGTTATGATGTACATAGTACTATTTCACTTAGTCCTGCATGTTGGAGCCTAAGATTTTCACTGTACCCTGCAATCACACCTGCAACCCTGTACATGTGACTATTAAACACTGTGAATCTGAGGAGAGGAGTAAGAGAGAGAGAGCAGGAAGGGACACACAGGTCAGACCAGACTGACCCTGACCTCATAGGATTCTCCACATCACACAAAAATATAAAAACAATACTACGTTTCCAAACGCTATTAGAACCCATTGTACGGAGTGTTTTCTGTGTAGCTATGTGAGCCAACAGACAAATCGTATCAGGCAGAAAAATCACAGCTGGAGACGATAAATCAATAAATCATCAATTGCATTGATTCGGGACCTTTTGCGTGTCGCGCAAAATAATATCTGCATTACACCAGATACCAGTGGTTTTACACTCCAAATCACGACTCCCTCCTCTTCAGAACAACGCTGCAATCGTGAGCTATAAATTTGACACACAATTTATGACGACTTATCTCCTATGGCTGTGTGAGTGGAGCAGGCAGATGTTATGGGAGTGGAGAGGGAGCCTCAGACTTTCCACTTCCAGTGTGTGTGTGTGTGTGTGTGTGTGTGTGTGTGTGTGTGTGTGTGTGTGTGTGTGTGTGTGTGTGTGTGTGTGTGTGTGCCGGGTGGTAGGAACAGCGCACATTTTCAGATGAGGTCAAATAGATGGGCAAATAGCAGCTTTAAGAAGCCATCAGCCGCTCCTGATTAAGTATAGGCTTTCTATAGCAGGACAACCATTGCACATTGGTTTTGGCTAATTAGTGGAGTGAAGGGTTCCTGGTTCTCGGTTCCTGGACTGGGCCAGAGCTGGGCCACGTCTTCAGTCCCAATCACACCGCGGGAACAGCAGGTATTAATAGCCCAACGATTGTTCTGGACATTTCAATTAAGGCCTGAAACAAGACCCAACATGGGACAGGACACTGAGTCTGGCTTGCGTGCGTTTGGTTTTTATTAAGCTGGAGTGGGGGTTTCTGTTTGGATGGTTTGGAAGAGTCTGCAGAGGTCTTCATGGTAGAGAGGAAAGTTAAAGACAGAAAAACTATCTACCGTCTTACAGAGATGTCATAGCATCCACAGGAACGTCATCATCAGACTGTATTTGTTATTCTGACAAATTAGCCGAACAGACACGTGCACACACGCAGTCACACACACTAACAGGGTCTATGATAGTGTCTGTGTACCGATCTGCAGAAGAGAGAGCAAGATGGAAGGGGGAGAGAGAGGGGAGGAAGGGGGAGAGAGAGGGGAGGCAAGAGAAAGAGAAGGCAAGAGAAAGAGAGAGAGGGAAGGAGAGAGGGCACAATGAGTCACACTTGTTAGTGAGTGTCACAGTGTCAAGGATCGTGACAGAATCCAGACGCTAGACACCAGCTGCAGTGCCTCGTAAATAGACTGTTGTCTCGCAGGCACATTGGAGCGCATGCACGGATGCACGCACACACACACACACACACTTATCTACAGACACACTCACTTCTTGTGCTCAAATCCAGTAAAAGTGACAGTGTACTGTTTTGTGCCTATAGAGAATCCAAGATCAGCCATGCCAAAAGAGGAGAGGGGGTGGAGACTTACAAGATCCTAACAATTTCTCTCTTATTCAAGCCAATAGAAAGCCATATCTCAAAATAATCAACAATCCATAAAAAAGCCCATGAGAATAAGTGATCAAGTTCAGTCCAGGGCTGACGTTGAGACTAGCCCCAACACGTGTCTGTATCTGTGCATCTTTGTTGATGTGTGGCTCAGTATCTGTGTGTGTGTGTCTGTGCGCAAGCGCGCGCGTGTGTGTGTGTGTGTGTAATGGGGTATTCCCCCTCCTCCCAGCCCTTTGATAATGAGGAGGGTAATGCGCTTCATCTGTCCCGTGGAGGGATAGAGAGAGAGCGAAATAGAGAGAGAGATAGAGAGAAAAAAGAGAGAGAGAGAGAGATAGAAAAAATTGAGAGAAAAAGAGAAAGACAGAGAGAGATAGAGAGGAGGAGAGAAGTCCTGCTGGAGGTTAGGGGTTAAACGCGCTGGGACGTTCCTGCTGAGGCAGCACTCTGTAAAGTGCAAGGTTTCATTGTACCAGATACAGAATGAAACTCCTGCCCATTAGTCACGGTAGTAACAGCAAAGATTCCTCACTGCACTTAACTCCTTCTGCGCCACAGCCCAACTACAGCCCAGATACAGGCAGGGATGCAACAGTTACCATGAACGTACTGTAACACAACATATACACCAAATGTGCATGGGCCGCTGGGCCGACAGAACACGGGATCAGATTCATCAACTCATCAAGGAGGAGTCATGACGTGACTTCTGAGTGGCCTTTTCTCATTCTCTCCTCTCTTTGTTTCTCTTCTTCCTCAGTCTTCTTCTCCCTGGTGTTGAGCAACCCTCCCACGGCGGGCCAGGGCCAGGATACAGTATACACTACACTCTCACTCTGTGGCCTGGGAGGAGTTGGGGAGGAGGTGAAGGCAAACAGACCCTTACCCCAGTTAGTTAGAGTTACTGTACGCATCACCATCATCAGAGAGAGAGAGAGAGCCCTAGTCAACCCCACCACAAGACACAGAGTGGCGCAATGACAAACAATGGAACAGACCAGCAACGAAACAAACTCACAACACAGAGACACGATTGTCATTGTGAAGAAAGGTGATTTAGGTTCATTATTCGACGCAATTACACCCGCTCACAGAATTCCTGTGGTCTCAGTATTCCAAATAATCTTCTTGGATTTGTGTACTCAAAAAACCAAGCAATATTTACAGTGTGAAACAAAGATACTGCTTATTACTGTACTCTTGCTGCTATCTTGTTTCTGACTCGTAATCCCCAAAAGCTAGCAACAGGCTTTGACTGAATAGTGTCCTACCGAGGGTTCAACTCAGAAGACCAAGATGGCTTCCATCCTCTCCACATCTACTTTTCTTCATCCACACTGATCTGTAACAACTAGACAAGCGAAAGCTAATACCCTTGAATGCACACATGCATGCACAAACTCAAACACACAGTGTTTACACGCACACAAACTCTTTCATAACCTCTGTGTTGTGTAGACATCTGCGTTGGCTCAGAGTCTCTCTCCAGACCATTTATTTTGGTGCTAAAAACCCCCGCCATTTGATCCTAATTAGATCAAAATGTAGCATGAAAAATGTGGTGATCAGTGTGGAGGACCAGAGCCCTGTGCTGTTTGTTTTCATTAGGCCAGGTCTCATAGAACAATACACTGACATCTCTTTTCTAACTAAACAACAAACCCAGCTGAGACTCCACATATTGTTTCTGGCCATACGTTGAAGAATAATAAAACAACAATTACCATCCATCATTCTCTCAATACAAGTCCACTTACTATCAACAGCACTATCAGCACCAGGTATTAATACTAACATGTGACAGAGACTAGTGAGGGAGGTATACAGACAGACTCACACCATGCATTCATGAGCTACTTCCACACACTAGGGAAGAGACGGAGGACCTCTTCTAGAACCATGTTTGTCACACTGAAACGCACACAGTGACAGTACACAGAAGTGTGTGAGGGGTTGGCAGAGGACAGGGGCGGTGGGGTGGGTTGTGAGGGGAGCCCTTACCCCAGTCTTGTCACAGAGGCGCAGGGTGTTGAAGGAGCCCATGGCGAACACCTCCCCGTCCGGAGACCAGGACACTGAGGTCACAGGGTAGTCATGTGACGAGGACGTGTAGAGCAGACGACCATAGCTGTCCCACACCTGAGAGAGAGGGAAGAAGGGAGATGACAGGAAGGAGGGGGCGAGAGGTGGGAGAAGGAACAGGGTCAATTACACAGTATTGCGACTGAGTGATACACACATTATAACATATACAGTGGGGAAAAAAAGTATTTAGTCAGCCACCAATTGTGCAAGTTCTCCCACTTAAAAAGATGAGAGAGGCCTGTAATTTTCATCATAGGTACACGTCAACTATGACAGACAAATTGAGGAAAAGAAATCCAGAAAATCACATTGTAGGATTTTTTATGAATTTATTTGCAAATTATGGTGGAAAATAAGTATTTGGTCACCCACAAACAAGCAAGATTTCTGGCTCTCACAGACCTGTAACTTCTTCTTTAAGAGGCTCCTCTGTCCTCCACTCGTTACCTGTATTAATGGCACCTGTTTGAACTTGTTATCAGTATAAAAGACACCTGTCCACAACCTCAAACAGTCACACTTCAAACTCCATTATGGCCAAGACCAAAGAGCTGTCAAAGGACACCAGAAACAAAATGGTAGACCTGCACCAGGCTGGGAAGACTGAATCTGCAATAGGTAAGCAGCTTGGTTTGAAGAAATCAACTGTGGGAGCAATTATTAGGAAATGGAAGACATACAAGACCACTGATAATCTCCCTCGATCTGGGGCTCCACGCAAGATCTCACCCCGTGGGATCAAAATGATCACAAGAACGGTGAGCAAAAATCCCAGAACCACACAGGGGGACCTAGTGAATGACCTGCAGAGAGCTGGGATCAAAGTAACAAAGCCTACCATCAGTAACACACTACGCCGCCAGGGACTCAAATCCTGCAGTGCCAGACGTGTCCCCCTGCTTAAGCCAGTACATGTCCAGGCCCGTCTGAAGTTTGCTAGAGTGCATTTGGATGATCCAGAAGAGGATTGGGAGAATGTCATATGGTCAGATGAAACCAAAATAGAACGTTTTGGTAAAAACTCAACTCGTCGTGTTTGGAGGACAAAGAATGCTGAGTTGCATCCAAAGAACACCATACCTACTGTGAAGCATGAGGGTGGAAACATCATGCTTTGGGGCTGTTTTTCTGCAAAGGGACCAGGACGACTGATCCGTGTAAAGGAAAGAATGAATGGGGCCATGTATCGTGAGATTTTGAGTGAAAACCTCCTTCCATCAGCAAGGGCATTGAAGATGAAACGTGGCTGGGTCTTTCAGCATGACAATGATCCCAAACACACCGCCCGGGCAACGAAGGAGTGGCTTCGTAAGAAGCATTTCAAGGTCCTGGAGTGGCCTAGCCAGTCTCCAGATCTCAACCCCATAGAAAATCTTTGGAGGGAGTTGAAAGTCCGTGTTGCCCAGCGACAGCCCCAAAACATCACTGCTCTAGAGGAGATCTGCATGGAGGAATGGCCCAAAATACCAGCAACAGTGTGTGAAAACCTTGTGAAGACTTACAGAAAACGTTTGACCTGTATCATTGCCAACAAAGGGTATATAACAAAGTATTGAGAAACTTTTGTTATTGACCAAATACTTATTTTCCACCATAATTTGCAAATAAATTCATTAAAAATCCTACAATGTGATTTTCAGGATTTTTTTTTCTCATTTTGTCTGTCATAGTTGACATGTACCTATGATGAAAATTACAGGCCTCTCTCATCTTTTTAAGTGGGAGAACTTGCACAATTGGTGGCTGACTAAATACTTTTTTTCCCCACTGTAGTTGAAGTCGGAAGTTTACATGCACCTTAGCCAAATACATTTAAACTGAGTTTTTCACAATTCCTGACATTTCATCCTAGTAAAATTCCCTGTCTTAGGTCAGTTAGGATCACTACTTTATTTTAAGAATGTGAAATGTCAGAATAACAGTAGAGAGAATGATTTATTTCAGGTTTTATTTATTTCATCACATTCCCAGTGGGTCAGAAGTTTACATACACTCAATTAGTATTTGGTAGCATTGCCTTTCAATTGTTTAACTTGGGTCAAACGTTTCGGGTAGCCTTCCACAAGCTTCCCACAATAAGTTGGGTGAATTTTGGCCCATTCCTCCTGACAGAGCTGGTGTAACTGAGTCAGGTTTTTAGGCCTCCTTGCTCGCACACACTTTTTCAGTTCTACCCACATATTTTCTATAGGATTGAGGTCAGGGCTTTGTGATGACCACTCTAATACCTTGACTTTGTTGTCCTTAAGCCATTTTGCCACAACTTTGGAAGTATGCTTGGGGTCATTGTCCATTTGGAAGAACCATTTGTGACCAAGCTTTAACTTCCTGACGGATTTCTTGAGATGTTGCTTCAATATATCCACATAATTTTCCTTCCTCATGATGCCATCTATTTTGTGAAGTGCACCAGTACCTCCTGCAGCAAAGCACCCCCACAGCCTGATGCTGCCACCCCCGTGCTTCACGGTTGGGATGGTGTTCTTCGGCTTGCAAGCAACCCCTTTTTTCCTGCAAACATAACGATGGTCATTATGGCCAAACAGTTCTATTTTTGTTTCATCAGACCAGAGGACATTTCTCCAAAAAGTATGATCTTTGTCCCCATGTGCAGTTGCAAACCGAAGTCTGTCTTTTTTATGGCGGTTTTGGAGCAGTGGCTTCTTCCTTGCTGAGCGGCCTTTCAGGTTATGTCGATATAGGACTTGTTTTACTGTGGATGTAGATACTTTTGTACCTGTTTCCTCCAGCATCTTCACGAGGTCCTTTGCTTTGCTGTTGTTCTGGGATTGATTTGCACTTTTTGCACCAAAGTACATTCATCTCTAGGAGACAGAACTCGTCTCCTTCCTGAGCGGTATGACGGCTGCGTGGTCCCATGGTGTTTATACTTGTGTACTATTGTTTGTACAGATGAATGTGGTACATTCAGGCGTTTGGAAATTTCTCCCAAGGATGAACCAGACTTGTGGAGGTCTACAATGTTTTTTCTGAGGTCTTGGCTGATTTATTTTGATTTTCCCATGATGTCAAGCAAAGTGGCACTGAGTTTCAAGGTAGGCCTTGAAATACATCCACGGGTACACCTCCAATTGACTCAAATGATGTACATTTGCCTATCAGAAGCTTCTAAAGCCATGACATCATTTTCTGGAATTTTCCAAGCTGTTTAAAGGCACAGTCAACTTCTGACCCACTGGAATTGTGATACAGTGAATTATAAGTGAAATAATCTGTCTGTAAACAATTGTTGGAAAAATTACTTGTGTCATGCACAAAGTAGATGTCCTAACCGACTTGCCAAAACTATAGTTTGTTAACAAGAAATGTGTGGAGTGGTTGAAAAATGAGTTTTAATGACTCCAACCTAAGTGTATGTAAACTTCCGACTTCAACTGTAGATAGTAATTTTGGGATCACGGGACATATATGACCTTGTATTTACAATCCTCTCCACTTGACAGTATCAGGTAATTCACAGAGTTCCAGTCCACCTTCAGAATGATCCCATCATGGGCCTTCCACTGGGGAGAGGAAGGGAGGGAGGGACAAGGAAGAGAGGAGAGAGCAGAGAAAGAGCAGATGATTATGCGAGAGCAGTGATATTCTACATACCCAACCAATAAATTCAGGATCACACCTCAGTTAACCAGTCCCAGGCTCTTTCCCACACCTGAGACACAGAGGGAAGGACAGAGCGGAAGGGAGAGGTAGATGGGGAGAAGGGGAGAGAGGTAGAATGAGAGAGGGGTGCTGCAGGTCCATATCAATATTCTACCCGCTGGGCTGCAGGCTAATATGTCTCAGTTTTTTTTGACAAGGACAAGCAGGAGAAGACTGCAGGGAGAGTTCACACACAGGAGACATGATGAAGCAAATACAGGGGAGAGGAGAGTACTTATCAGAAGGAGCATAGTGGACAAGAAGAGAGAGAGCTAGAGGTAAAGGTAGAGCGTGGTGCTCTCTCTGACAGCCTCTCAGTCTGCTCCGTGTTAATGTAACAGTTTGGACCTGGCTCTAATTGGAAACAGGGCAGAGCCTTCGCAGGTCGCCACGGGGACGAGATCACACACACCACCCCGTCAGAGACCCCATTACATCTCTGTTAAACACACACACTAACTAACTCACACACCCCAGCGTTAGCCAAGTGACTTACTGACACATCCTAATGTGTTGCTGATTGTTCAGCATGCCGAATGAGACTGGGAAAAATCTTCAGAATAGTTTCCCCTTCAAAAAAGTAAGGGAAGGTTGGACAGTCACATTTACAGTGCATTCAGAAAGTATTCAGACCCCTTTACTTTTTTCACATTTTGTTACGTTACAGCCTTATTCTAAAATGGATGAAATTGTTTTTTCCCCCTCATCAATCTACACACAATACCCCATAATGGCAAAGTGAAAACAGGTTTTTTGAAATTTTTGCAAATGTATTAAAGCTAAAAAACATAAATACCTTATTTACATAAGTACTCAGACCCTTTGCTATGAGACTTGAAATTGAGTTCAGGTGCATCCTGTTTACATTGATCATCCTTGAGATGTTTCTACAACTTGATTGGAGTCCACCTGGGGTAAATTCAATTGATTGGACATGATTTGGAAAGGCACACACCTGTCTATATAATGTCCCACAGTTGACAGTGCATGTCAGAGCAAAAACCAAGCCATGAGGTTGAAGGAATTGTCCGTAGAGCTCCGAGACAGGATTGTGTCGAGGCACAGATCTGGGGAAGGGTACCAAAAAATTTCTGCAGCATTGAAGGTCCCCAAGAACACAGTGGCCTCCATCATTCTTAAATGGAAGAAGTTTGGAACCACCAAGACTCTTCCTAAAGCTGTCCACCTGGACAAACTGAGCAATCGGGGGAGAAGGGCCTTGGTCAGGCAGGTCACTCTGACAGAGCTCCAGAGTTCCTCTGTGGAGATGGGAGAACCTTCCAAAAGGACAACCATCTCTGTAGCACTCCAACAATCAGGCCTTTATGGTAGAGTGGCCAGACGGAAGCCACTCCTCAGTAAAATACACATGACAGCCCGCTTGGAGTTTGCCAAAAGGCACCTAAAGGACTCTCAGATCATGAGAAACAAGATTCTCTGGTCTGATGAAACCAAGATTGAACTCTTTGGCCTGAATGCCAAGTGTCACGTCTGGAGGAAACCTGGCACCATGCCTACGGTGAAGCATGATGGTGGCAGCATCATGCTGTAGGGATGTTTTTCAGAGGCAGGGACAGGGAGACTAGTCAGGATCGAGGGAAGGATGAAAGGAGCAAAGTACAGAGATCCTTGATGAAAACCTGCTCCAGAGCACTCAGGACCTCAGATTGAGCTTGAAAGGATCTGCAGAGAAGAATGGGAGAAACTCCCCAAATACAGGAGTGCCAAGCTTGTAGCGTCATACCCAAGAAGACTTGAGGCTGTAATCACTGCCAAAGGTGCTTCAACAAAGTACTGAGTAAAGGGTCTGAATACTTATGTAAATGTGATATTTCAGTTATTTATTTTTTATAAATTTGCAAAAAAATCTAAAAACCTGTTTTTGCTTTGTCATTATGGGGTATTGTGTGTAGCTTGATAAGGAAAAAAAACAATTAAATCCATTTTATAATAAGGCTGTAACGTAACAAAATGTGGAAAAAGTCAAGGGATCTGAATACTTTCCAAATGCACTGTATGTCAATATTCATGAGATTTATTGACCAACAGATAACCAGAGGCACATGCCATAAAAGGAGGACAAGAGGAGGAGTCAACTCAGTCATTGTCTCCTTTCTCCTCCTGCCATGTGAAGGTTATCACCACAACTCCTGATCTCCACCCCCCGCCTCCCCAAACCCCTCTCCCACAGCTCCATCTCTCCCAGAGGGAGCAGGGGGATGAGGTGAGGGGGTTTGGGGATGGGGGGGGGTTGCAGGGGTCACAGAGTTGTGCAGGGGGCTTCTCCATACACTGCCAGCTGTTGCTCTGCTCAGGGGGAGGGGGTGAGGTGAGAGGGGTGAAGGGGGGGTGCACACTAAACCCTCTGGTGTTTACTTAGGGTCCCAGTCACAATTCAGTGCCAAAAAGAACAATAAACAAATGTACACGAACAAGAAAAATACTCACTGGAGTGCGAGATCTTCAATCCCCACACACGCACACACACACTCACAGTACCTGTAGGACCTTGGCGCTGGGTTGCAGGGGCTTGATTATCAGCAGTCTGCCTGACGTGTACAGGATCCTATCAGAGTCCGGGCCCCAGGCCACCGAGTACACAGGAGACCCTGAGAGAGAACGAGAGAGACACACACACACAGCAGGAGAGGTGAGGAATCACACTGCGTAACAATGTCCATGTGCTTAAACAATTACTTTTATAATACTATTTTCATAACACATCCATTAAAATTATGAAAATTATGAAAACTGAAACTTGTTTAAGGACGTTTCACAGTTGCATCTCCTTCTCAGACAGCATGACATATAATAAAGTAATTCTGTCAGTAGAATATCCACTAGTTAGTTGACTCTGGTTTGATTAGCTATCACACAGTCTGCCTCGAGGCAGTCCTTATCAAAGAGGGAGAAGTGCTTGGTGTGCCTTACAAACACAGAGATGGAGACACTGCAGTAGCTGGAGGAGATTGCGTTTCTAATTTCTACACCACAGCAGTGTCATATTTACTCTTAGGGTTCACCTCATACAGCCTGTAGGAATGGGATTTTGCGTGCATAGCTTGCTGCAATCCTGCAGACCTGGCTGTGTATCACACCAAGACAGCTGAGCGTTAAGAGAAACCTGCCTAAACCATGTGGTGTGGGTGTATGTGTGTGTGTGTGTGAGAGAGAGGCAGGCTGACATTTAACCCTGCTCCAGGTGCTTGTGGTTTCTCACAAATGCCAAGAAGTCACATGATCGCGGGCTGACAATGAGAGACGGCTGAGACGAGTTCCCTCTGCCCCCCTCCTCCTCTACACCCATCTTCTCCTCCCTCTCTCTTCCTCCCCCCTCCCACACAAATGGGACACGGTTACATCATTGCACTCAAGACTCACAACAAAGGCCCCCAGCTGTACCTGTGACTCCTGCAGTGTGTGTGTGTGTGCGTATGTGTGTGTGTGTGCATAAGGGGGAGCAGCACCTGCACAGATGCATCTGCAGTGTGGATGATGTGTCCACACCTGTTAGGTGACACCACCAATTGATCCACGCGCTCTGCAAAACTGAACGTGCAACAGCGGCTGTGCTGTGCAGCTCACTCCCTCTCAAGCCTGTCCAGTCAATGCCATGGTTCACAACAACACAGACAGACACATTAAATAGAGGACTGAGGGAGAATGTGCATCGTGTGGCTAAACTGCCCCTGCCTCTGCCCAGTTTTCTATGGAAGCAAAGAGCCCATTCATTCGGGAAAATGCATCCATGTCATCTGGATGGCCAGGTTTTACCATCAACACCGAATGTTTTTTGGGGCCACTACTGAGAATATTTTTCAAATGGCACAATGAATCAATTAATAAGTAAACCATCTGTATGCGAGTATTGGATAGAGAGATTTATCATTAGGAGTCTTTTTTATGGATTTTAATAAAACTCCACTCCAATAAACCTTTGGAACTTTATGGTGCTTTTAATAAAAATAGAACTGGAGCATTGACTGCATTTTCAACTGTATCCAGCAGCATTACACCCTAATAGTCCAACACACACACACAAATACACACACAATTCTCTCTCATCTTAAATCCTCCATAGTTGACATCTTAAATCATCTGCCTGGACTAAATCCCTGTTAACATTTTACATTTACATTTTAGTCATTTAGCAGACGCTCTTATCCAGAGCGACTTACAGGAGCAATTAGGGTTAAGTGCCTTGCTCAAGGGCACATCGACAGATTTTTCACCTAGTCGGCTTGGGGATTAGAACCAGCGACCTTTCGGTTACTGGCACAACGCTCTTACCCACTGGCCATCAACGCTCTTAACACAATGGCCATCTTTCAGATCATCGCACCAGCATCGTTTACAGCAGTTTTAAATACACAGACAGACACACTGTATGCACACACACTGTAAACACACTGTACACACACACACTGTAAACACACTGTACACACACACTGTACACACACAAATCCCAACTGGTGAAGTAAATGTGAAAGTCTCAAAATTGTCAGAACATGAGGCATATCCTGTAGTGCTTCAAACTGTACTACTCAAACTGTACTACTAGAGATACCTTTCTCTCTCTCTCTACATACCTTTCTCTCCCTCTCTCTCTTTCATCCACTGAGGTGCCCTCAAAAGCAGAAGGGGCCTTAATGAACACTGCAGTCTGTGTGAGAGACTATAATTGGTGGTTGTGAGTTGCCTTATGTTTACAAAATGTCCGCCAGCGCCGTCTCTCTCTCTGTAACTCACGTGGCTGTGTTCATGGGTCTGACTTCATTACAACTGTCCCAGGCCCGGCCCAAGCCCCAGCAGCAGCAGGTCCTCTGACAGGGCACACCAGAGTGTGAGAGAGACCTACAGACGTCTTGAGAAAGCACCAGGCTAACACACTCACCCCCTATGATTAATGCAGTGCATCCTCAATCACACATGGGTAGTGAACGTTTGTTCAAGACTGTTGGAAAAGCATTCCTCGTGAAGCTGGTTGAGAGAATGCCAAGAGTGTGAAAAGTGAAAAGCTGTCATCAAGGCAAAGGGTGGCTACTTTGAAGAATCTAAAATATATTTTGATTTGTTTAACACTTTTTTGGTTACTACATGATTCCATATGTGTTATTTCATAGTTTTGATGTCTTCACTATTATTCTACAATGTAGAATAAAGATAAAGAAAACCCCTGAATGAGTAGGTTTGTCCAAACTTTTGACTGGTACTGTACGTCAAAATAAATTACAGATTTCTTGAGTTATCTTAGATTAATTCTGACTATTTTGAGGAAGTGTACACTGGCTATGACATCTCAAGAAGGACAAACAGAACTATTACAGAATTTTCCAGTTTTTCAAGCGAAGGTCTTTTAAGGGAGTATACGAGCACACTTGTTCGGTTCGGCTAGGCGCCAGCCTAACCCTGGGCTGGAAGATTAGTGCACACACACACATACACCTCTTCACACACCTGGAGTCACACAGCGAGAGTGCAATGTTGGCTCTACACTGTGGAGCAACAGCACCACAAAAACTACAGGGCCCCATTCTGACAAAACAGGAAATTGTTAAAAGGGACAATATTGGTGGCTGCTTTTGTTTCAAAACAAAGTGTGGCTATGCACTGCGAGTCTGCTGCACAAATTTGTTTTCAATTACAGTAAGTGCTTGAGCTGAGTATTTGAAAGAAAAGTTTGAAAAAAGAATTCCTAGTAATCTTACCTTGCTGGGCCAAGGTGGACCTCAGCATGCCACTCTTAGACCAGATCTTGATCTGCCCGTCCTCCCCAGCTGAGGAAACATCAACAATCTGAGTTACAACCTACGGCAGTTATAACAAATTTGTTACTGAGCAGTGTATTACATTTTAGTGTTATTTTCTTGTGTGCGTTTATTACCCTGTGTCCCCCTCACCTGTGATGAGAGCGGTCCCGTCGTAGTTCCATCTCCCGGCTAATACAGCTCCTTTGTGGGCCTCCACACTCTTCTCAATACGGCCTGTCTTAGAGACCAGGTGGAACTTACCTACAGACAGACAACAGAACAGACAGGTTGAAGACAGGTACAGTCCATTAGATATGAAGGAAATATACCGTATAAACTGTCTCTCCATTTCTAAATCTCACATTTGAGAGGCAACAAACAGTCAAAAGGCACGATAAAAGCATATAACAGGATGTGAGGAGAGTTCATAAATATAAAGACCAAGAATATAGGCACTCGGCCCCACACAGAAACAAACAAACCAAGATAACATACAACATTGTAACCCATGGAGTCAGGTTCCCATACATAATGTATTTTGCTCCACTGTCCTGGTTGGTAGCTGCCTCTTGAAGACACATTTCTTACACAAAACGGATGAATGAAAGCAAAGTCTCTCTGTTGCTTAAATGAAACAGTTTCCTATCTGCTAGAGACGGGGAGTGATCAGGCATGGAGACAGTTATCAAAGACACTAGCCTACCATATACTTTGTGGCGGTGCGTATTAAAAAATACAGAATGTTCTATGTAATTTCTGGTTGCCTAAAACTGCAAATCAGCATGATGCTGCTCTCTCCAGCTTCTATAATTGGATGTCCTAACAAATGTGAATGTCGCCGACCCAGAAAAACAGGTAGTGAGTATACGACCATGGCTGCTGTATTAAAAGGATGCTTAGAATTAAAATAGGCTTTTAAAAATGTCAATTCTATTAAAGACCTGACTGTTAAACACCACATTCAAAATGCTCCCAGCATTTTCTCTATGTCTGTCAGTACTAGGAACCAAACCCATTTTTGACATATCGCCTCAGACAGAGGCCCACGCACCAAATGAGGTTGGAGAAAGCCACAAAAGTTTCTATAGATTTTCCCCACCCACCAAAGCTATACATCTGTGGTTTCTATTTAACAATTTCATGGCCATGTGAAGTTTCACTGACATTAAAAACAGAAACCAGAAAAATTTGCCGTTACAAGCTGCAGCAGACTATTGTACCAATACCCCCCCCCAAAGTTGAGGTTGCTGTGCATTAGGATATAGGACTAGTACACTAAAAACAAACATTGCCTCTCAATAAAGGAAACCAATTACTTGTTCTAAAAAGCAGTCAATTGTGATAATATTATGTATATGATGACTATAATCATTCTGTAACAGAAAGACAGATGCAAACGTTTTTATGACTACATGGTCTGCCAGGGAAAATTGCTGCTTCAGTTTGTGGGTGTGTTTATGCAACCCTACACTGCCATTAACATTGTGACCACACGTCGCCTGCCATCGCCGTACATCTCCACTCTGTGTGTTTAGAGCTGATATAGACACAAGAGAACAACAGAGCCCTGTGCTATGAATCAGGTTTGAGGAGTTAGCGAGGTAACTTTTGTAAACTCTGAGTTCAACTCGGGATAACCGGTACCACGAAAGAGCCTCACCTTTTAGCCAGGTAAATTTCTATGGCAACAAATCCTTCAGAACTATCCTGCTCCGGGCAGGCTAACTCAGGGCTAACTCCATTTATCCTGAATGAAGTGTCTGAGCCACGAATTGAGGACCAATTAAATCAGATACCATCCCTCTCACAAAGATTGTGTCATCATCCTCATCATTTGAGGAGGACGACTGATTAAATATGTTATTTATTAATTTATTTTTAAGTGTAAAAAAAGAGTAACACTAAAATACCTATCACATTACACATTTAGTAGACAGCATTTGCTTTCCAAACTGTACATTTTTCGCGTGATTGTATTTAGAAATTTGGAAGGCAAACTAACAGCCGCAACCAACCATAGACATACTGTATAACCCATAGATGGCAGTTCCCATTCAAGTCAGGACTGGCAGCCATTGCTAGTTTACCCATGAGTTTAACAGTCAAATTGTCAGTTTCTATGGATTATAAGTATATAGCCACAACACAACAAGCTTTTCCACAGATAGAAGGAGCGATAGTAGTCGGAAAAAGGTGCTTGTGCATTGATAAGCACACCAAAGACGGCATTAAAGATAAGTAATAAAATAAAGATGGCACTTCTAAAAGCCTATTTCACACCATAACCTGCTAGATTTGCAAGGCACATTTTCTTTCATTTCGGCACAAATGAAAATGTGGCACTGACTCGCCCATTAATTGATGTTTCAGCATTGTCTCAATGAAGAGCTCAGCGTTCAACTAGCCACGTGCGACATGCACACACAGTAACACACCTGCTACAGTTAGCGGCAGGTGGACGAGCAATATCCACCTTCGTAGTACGAATGAAGCCTGACCTGGAATGTGCAACTAACTGAAGCTGGTTAGCTTTATAAAAGCCTGAGTAGATCTAGCTTGCTTCGTAGTATACCACTCTGGTCAACCAGATGCATTTCACACAGACCATGCAGTTATGTACCTTGGGACAAATATCCTCTATCACCTACCTAATTCAATATCAATCTGTCTTGTTGAATAATGTGAGAAACTATCATTGCTTTAAAATTCAACATTTATTTTCTATGTTAGCGGTGCCATAAACTTGTTTCAGATAGCACTTTCAGGTATGAAAAGTGCTTCATAAATAAAGTTACATTTACATTTTATCCAGAGCGACTTACAGTTAGTGAGTGCATACATTTTTTTATATTTTTTTTATTCTCATACTGGCCCCCCGTGGGAAACGAGCCCACAACCCTGGCGTTGCAAGCGCCATGCTCTACCAACTGAGCTACACAGGGCCTGTTATCATTAAAGCCTGTTACAAGAAAATCTCTTATTATTCTTCGGTGACTTGCCGTCAGTGCTGGTGAGCACAAAGATCTCGGCCTGGGACTGCTTCTTGCCTCCCACCGTCTTGGGGAACCAGTGCAGGTCGATGGGGAAGAGGTCCTCTTGCAGCTTCACCACCAGGCTGGTCTCACTGGTCAGCAGGTTCCATCTCAGGATCTGGTGGTCCTCACTGCATGAGTACAACTCGTCTGCAGTGGTCCAGCCCACACAGCTCACAAGCTCTTTATGTGTTCAGGTGTTAAGGAGGACAATGGTAAGGTGGAAATAGATCAGTGGTTGCTGCAAAATATCTCATCTTAATTACTTTAACCAGTTGTGTTAACGTTAAACTGGAACAAACGTTTTCACACCCTGTAGACCAACTCTCCAGATCCAGGGTTGGTGACCGCAGTAGACTCAAACACAGTGGTTGCTTTTCAGCTGAATTAATGAACACAGATCCTGTATTCACCTTTCTTTGTATTGAGGTAGGTGAAATCCACACACAGGTCTGATAGCAAATAGCATATAAAAAAACATTTCCACCTCCATACAGGTTGCAATAAGCATGCCTTTAGTAAGGTGCCAGGCAGACCTGGGTTCAAACACTATTTGCAATCTATACTTTATCTGTGCTTGACGGAGCTTAGCAGGCTTTAGAATTAGTCCCAAAATAATTGTCCCAAAACTGCAAACCCAACCCATATGGCACTCTGGACAGGCTAGAGCAAACACTCAAAATAGTTGAACGTTTTCAAATAGTATTTGAACCTAGGTCTGGTGGTGCAAGGTGTACTGAATATCATTTTTGTCTCAGGCAGCCTTAGCTTTGGTCCATGGCATTAGAGCGAGTTGGAGGAATGTGCACTAACCCCCTGGACCAGAGCTAGGGAGGCCTAGTATGTTATTAGAGGCACAACTTCTTAATAGATTTTTCATTAATGATTACTGGCTGTCCATATTTTTTAAACAGAAAATACCAACAATCTGGTCAAAGCAAAGCACTGTTGTAGTATGTTTCTATCTTTCACACAATTGAAAAGGATATGTTTTGGTTCCTTGAGTAATGATGTCTTTAATCTCATTGTGGTGGCCAATGTGAAAGAAGTCTTCCGAAAATAGGTACTTGACACTCACTGTAAACAGAAGGGTTGTCATCAATCATTCAAATTGGACATAACAGTTAGTTACCAAACAGACTGTATTAGGTTGCAAAGAGAGTAGCTACGTAGCTTGCTATTCATAGCTAACGGTACTCAGTTTGCTAGAATCACTGGCTGATTGTGGTCTGGTCAAAAATAAAACACAGTTGTCTAGCTAGCTAAGTTATGCCTGCATATGTTTTATTTGGAGTGCAAAAGCCATATCGCTAACAATAACAGTGTATAGCAACTACTAGGTAGTTGATAGTTACTGACGAACTGCTAAGCTAGCTAGCTAAGTTAGCTACCTCTCTTGCCAAACAAGCGTCCGTCGTTGCTACGGTACCTGCACCGTAGCTAACGTGCTGAGTCTTCTTCACTGTTGTCACACTTGATAGCAGACAACTAAGCATGTCCATTTGCCATAGTAGCTCCACTGTTAATAGTTCATGCATATAAGGTGATATATTCCTCAACAATTATACTTATTGACAAAATCAGAAACTAGACTGATAGCTATGCAGCTAGCACTGGTCTGGAACGTAACCAGAGATACTCCTTTTCTAATTTCGCTGACGTACCTGGACTGTGTGAATAACTATCGCGAGAGTTCCTTGGCAACAAACTTTGAAAGAGACATTTTTTAAAACATTTTTGTCATTTAGCAGACGCTCTTATCCAGAGCAACTTACAGTTAGTGAGTGCATGCATTTTTTCATACCTCTGGAGATTCTAACACTTCAGTTGCTAGGTCTTGATGTCATGTTACAAAGGAAATATTTAAGCAATAAGGCACAAAGGGGTGTGGTGTATGGCCAATATACCATGGCTAAGGGCTGTTCTAAAGCATGACACAACGTGGAGTGCCTGGATACAGCCCTTAGCCATGGTATATTGGCCATATACCACAAACCCCCGAGATGCCTTATTGCTATTATAAACTGGTTACAAATGTAATTAGAACAGGGAAAATAAATGTTCTGTCATACCCGTGGTATACTGTCTGATATAGCACAGCTGTCAGCCAATCAGCATTCAGGGCTCGAACCACCCAGTTTATAACTCGATTTATACCATGGCATTGTTGAATACTTGTTTCTGATTGGCTTAAAGGGCATTCTAGAGAGTGCATTATTTCCCCATAATGGATGGTATAATTCAATGGCAATGAAGTTCATTCTTACATATTCTACGGGTGCGTTCATAAATTGCATCTAGTGTGGCAGAGAGAGCTCTGGGCCATTCGTAAATTCTGAGGGTTGTCAGATTGTCAGAGCGTTTCGCTTTCGGAGCCAACACTGGACGCTCTGGCCGAGGAGTAGGGTTGATCCGAGCGTTCTGACCTCGCGTTCTGACCTCACAAAGGCAGTCAAGCGCCCAAGCTAACTGGCTAATGTCGGCTAGCTTGCTAGCTACTTCCAGACACAAATGAGAGAACACCTCACTCTGACCATTTTACTCGCCCTAGCAGGGCTAGTTAGGCTGTTTTCATGTTATCTAGAGCGTTAGTGACTGTAACTGTGCTGCTAGCAACAATTTAATTCCGTTTTTTTTCCTACCTTTACTGACACCTGTCATATTCAACGGGTGTTGCGCGTTCGTAAATTCATCAGTTATTCTGCGCTCTGACACACCCAAACGAGAGTGCTCTGAAATCCGAGTAGAATTTACGAACTATGTTCGAGCTGCTTTTAAAAGCAAAAGTCGAATTGAAACATTATTGGCATGGTTTAATTCGATTTTCATAATAGCAAGCTAGGACTGATGGTTTGGTTAGCTAAACTAGCAAGTCTGTGTTAAATTATAGCCCGTGGTATAATAAACTCGGGGCTCTAACTCTTATGCGTTCTCTGGAAAATAATGCAACTCTGTGGAAGGTTGGTGCCACTCCGCTAGTGCTTCGTGGCACACACCTTCCACCTAGTGCATTCTTTTCCATAGAACGAATAGCCCCTTGTTGATTATCCCTTACATATTTTCGACTTTTCAACCAATACAATCCAAATACAAAATAATACATTTACCGGTACTGTAAACAACACCCCTCCGTCGTCTCTAGGCAACAGTGTCCATACGTCACGGGCACATTCTATTTTCTAAAATTATTTTAAGAAAATATCCCAAATCATTAACAAAACATAATCTTTATTCTTCATTAATGTTAACTTGAATGCTAATGTTTGTTTTTGTTTATGTTCATGGTTGCTCAAAACTAGACTTGGCATCGCCCCTCTTTTTGAATTTCTTGTTTTTTGACCAATGAGGTTCCATGGTGCCTTGCATCAGTTTGTAACGAATTTTGGTTCGACAACAGAGTTTAGGCGCCATTTACGAGTGAGAGTTTGCAGTGAGCTAACGATTTGAGATGACACAGGGTTGACTTTTACGCACTTTATTTTTTAGCTTCGGGATATCGAGAACAGTTTTCCAATTGCCTTTGAAAATATAAGGTGATACACAGGGAATTGGTACAGCAAAATAACTTCGTCCGCAAGGTAAAACTGCCATTTTAACTCAACACAAAAGAGCTAGCTAAGGTTAGCGAAAAGAAAACTAGTAAGCTCGCTAGCTAACTTGCCAGCAAGTTTGTGGGCACTTTTAGCCGGTTATGCATGTGATTGTTGAGCTAGCTAGCTAACTGAGTAACTTGAAATGATCAGACAGCAAACATTAGCTAGCTAGCTACCTTGGCGAACCAGTGCAAAGTAACGTTAGCTAACTAACTAGCTAGCCAAGTTAACCTAACTTGTAAGCAAAGTACCGGTTTCCCCTATTCATCTGTTCGCTATCTAGGTAACGTTAGCTAAAGTATTTGTTCGTGGCTAGCAGTTGACGTGAAAATAATGCAAAAGTCCAACTGGCTAGTTACAATTGGCTAGTTAATCAATCACAAAGTTTTCTAACCTGACAAACGCTAGCTAGTTAATTACCAGACAGTCTATAGCAAACTGTATTAGCTAGCTACAGTAACGTTAGATGGCTATTTCCACGTCTTCTCAGTTTAGGCAAATTCTTAACGTTCTCAAGTTAAGATTAGCAATGTAACGTTATTTGTATAACGGTAACGTTAGCTAACTAGATTGAAAGTGCACAACTGAAGCATAACACTAACGTTAACGAAAAAACTCCAAGACTAACGTTACTGTTAAATCAGTTTTTTTTAATGATACACAGCAGGTGACATATTTATTCACAGTAACGTTAACGTTAGTGCTATTTAGCTAGCCATATTGTAGCTACATTACATTATCGTAGATTATTAAACTGATATAACTATCGATCTGTCAAATAAACTAAACATGGCTCATTCAACTGAAACGGCTCAAATTGGACTACTGAGTGCAGCCTACATGGCACTAATGATAAAGTAACTCTGATTCTGATTGGCTACTTCAGGGGCTATGACTTTACTTTGCATATTTAACTCCATCTTTTGCGAACTAGTTCTCCGTACAAAATTACTTTGCTTTTGAGCTCCGTTTAGCGTTACTGACAGCCTGTAACGTCACCATTTTTGTCAGTATTTTAGTTACACGCACTTGACTTGTCCGGGAAACTTATCAGTTAATTTCTCTATAATTAAGTGAAAATGGATGCATGTTGTCAGCTTATGTTAGTTAGACCAATACAATCATGCTATTTGATTAGAGGAGATTCATGTTGGACAGCTAATTCATTTTGACTCGTCAGAGGGTTAAATAGTAATTTCGTGTCAAATATTCTCTTTTCGATTCTCTTGGGTTATGTTTGCATCTCTGACCCTCGCTTATATATATGCACTTATGACACAGTTAAAACGAAACATATTTAGCAAAGAAACTAAAACAAACACTTTTAGATATATGGTCTTGTCAGACAGCAGACTGGCCATTTATTTGCAGCTTTATAATTGACGGGGTAACCGATTTATGACCAGAAGTGAAGTTTTTAATTCAGTGTAGCAATCAATATACGTTGGATAAAATGCCCAATTGTGATGGGAAAATGACGGGGGGGGGGGGGGGGGGGGTAACGGGGTGCTTCAAGCTGACTATCAATTGTAGAGAAGTGATTGACAAGCGAAACCACCTACTGGATTTTACTTTTACTCCTGTGATTTTAATGATATCTTTAGATTCTAAATCATGCCAGCCAAAACGTCGAAAAGTTCAACTGCTTCCAAGCCAAGAGGGAAAGGGTCGCAGCCTCGGGATGACTCCGAAGACGAGTTGGACGTAACGTTACCCCCTAAAGAAGCGAACTCCAATGGCCAGGAGTCACCGCCAACAACTGGTAAGTAACAATGGGTGTTTTGGTGTCTGCATCTAAATAAGTTGCGCGTCTACTCAATGGCAACGTGTTTTGTTGAATGTAAGTGCGTGATGGTTGAGTCCAACTGGCACAGTTGTGGTAGTTGTTGCCTTGATTCATAACACGAAGCTTGTTGGCTAGTTTTTCAAACGTGAGCAAGGCATTAATAAACGTCTCTTGTGATTTTTGAGATGATTATAATGGTAGCGTGTGCGCGTTTGTCTCCAGCCTGCGCAACTAGCAAGGTAATTTATTTATTGGAAATTAATGCTTTTTAAACGATTCGATCTTCTAGAATGATGGTTATGACTTTCTATCTTTCGGTTTATTTAACGTTGGTGAATGGTTTGTCAAGAAACCTTCGTCCGAAAACAATAACCATATTTGACATGTTGTCTACTCTCGATTTAGCAAGTATTATAGTTGGAGCGTTTGTTGGCCGAAAACTATTGCCAGGGTTGTATTTTACTGCTTTTTTTTTTTTTTTTTTACTGAGCACAACAATAGACTTGATACCAAACGTTTTGTCATTGTGATATGGTACCATAATCGGTATGCATTTGTAGCAAAGCTCGATTTTTATTCATTTGTTTTGATTGGAAAGTATGTTATGGTGTGGGGGAAACAACGTGGAATCAGATGTTCGAAATATTATGAAAATTATTTGTAGTCGTTGGTGAGTGCATATTGTGTATTTTCGTTTCAATGTGAGCCTTTGTGAAAGTGGTTACTTCAAGCCTTCGTTTATGATTCAGTTATTCTTGTTAGTATTTAGTTTTGTGAACAAAGAGATAGTAAATGTGCGAGTTAACATCCGATCTTCCTCTGGAGTCTTTGTTCTTCCACTGTGACTAGCTCTATAATGCGTATGTTTTGTTTGTTTGTTTTTGCTTCACCACCCCTCCCCCATACACCAGTGTCACCACCTGAAATGAATCGCACTGAGGAATAAAAGTTCAACTCTTTGCCCTAGATCCGGCTGCTGGGGAGGGTGCCGATGCTGTTGATAATCGAAGTTTGGAGGAGATTCTTGGTAGCATCCCTCCACCCCCGCCCCCAGCAATGACCAATGAACCAGGCGCTCCTCGCTTGATGATTACACATATAGTTAATCAGAACTTCAAATCCTATGCTGGCGAGCAGATTCTGGGCCCTTTCCACAAGGTACGAAAAAACATACCAACTTCCCTTTTTGGCTCTTTTGTGGCACTAGGAGTTTTATTGTGTTTTAGTCATTGCCTCAGTATGGGGTGTTGTCCATTTCCTCAACTTTTATTTATATATATATTTTTTTATCTTCAGTGATTAGTTTTAATTTAATTGTTGATTATTTTGTTTATTTGATCAGATTTACCAGAAAGTTATGTCTCCATAGTTTGCAGCATCTCACACTCCTCCATTTTGGCTTTGTGTGTGTGTCTTTAACACTAGTGGGGATCTAGCTGTGTCTTGTGGGCCTCAAAGATACAAATAGATTTTCAGCTAACTTTCCCCCTATCAAATTTTCTCAGATAGTAGTTATCTTTATTGCATCATGGACACAGGTGCAGTAAAATGAAATATATTCTTAAATACACCCACTGAGGTTAGAGGCCCACCATTTTAATCCAGCATAATTTTCTACTTATTCAAAGCGGTCTAAAGTTGGATTGTGAATACGGTTTTAGTTTGATTTGAACATATTGTAAATACATTTTCATTTCTCTCCTTCTCTCCCTTCCCTAGCGCTTTTCCTGTATCATTGGTCCAAATGGCAGTGGGAAGTCCAACGTGATAGATTCAATGCTCTTTGTGTTCGGCTATAGGGCTCAAAAAATCAGATCAAAAAAACTCTCTGTGTTGATTCACAGCTCTGACCAGCACAATGATGTGCAGAGCTGCACTGTGGAAGTGCATTTTCAGAAAATCATTGACAAGGTAACACACACACTTACACTTGCTCAGCTGTACCAAAACGATTAACATTTTATAAAAGCGATTTGGGTAAAGGGGCAGAATCGTATTAATGTCTTTAAAAATATATGCATGTTATTTTAGGGTGTAGCTATAAATGTCTTGTATGCATTTGGCTTAGTAGTTTCACACTAATGACTGCAACAGACTCAGACTAGCCATTTGAAGTTAAAGCTGACAATCAAGTAAATTACAAACTTTGCCATCGTTTCTTTATTTTTGGGATTTTATGTTGATAAGAACTTCAAAGGGGAGATTTTTTCTTCCGTTTAATGATGGTTAAATTAATGTTGGTGGACAATACAGTTTCTCATTTTCTGTGCAAACCTAGAATCCTGTATATATTAATTGAATGCAGAGTTAGGAAAATATTTTTCCAGAATTTTAAAACGTATTGTACTACCACTGGGGGTGTAGTAAGGTAATTAACTACATAAATGACATTTAATATAAAATAATGTATTTGCTGCCAAGCAGTTTTTTGAGCCCAGTCAATTCAATACAACCATCTCATAACACTGCAGTTTTAAGCCTATACATAATATATATTTCTCTATAAAAAATGGGGGAATGGGTTATAGCTATTCTGTTTTTACCCCCCTTCATATCTTAAATGTGTTGACAACTATTTATTTCCTATTGTCTAAAAATTAGTTGAAGTTAATAAACCATATTAATCTTACTTTTTGATAAATGTGCAAGTTAAATTATTAATTTTTATCGCCCCAATATCTGTTTACAGCAAGATTTCTGTGGTTGAGGCTTCACTTTCATAAATGTGTGTGTTTAGATGGTTACTTGCCTGTCTTTGGGAGGGTTGTATTGTTAAGCATTTTTTGTCCTGAGTGTGTTCTGAAGACTGGATCTAAGCTGATGTGTTTCTTGTGCCCCTCTGAGTCAGGAAGGAGATGACTACGAAGTCATCCCCAACAGCAAGTTCTATGTTTCCAGAACTGCCAGCAAAGACAATTCCTCGTCCTACCACATCAATGGCAAGAAGGCCACTTTCAAAGATGTGGGAACTCTGCTGCGTAGCCATGGCATTGATCTGGACCACAACAGATTTCTGATTTTACAGGTAATTAAATAGTTTATTTTATTATTTCATTTTTAGGTTTCCTTTCAGTTTGTCTTTGATCCCTCCTGTGTCATACATCCCGTCCTGTAAAAGCTTTGCTGCTCAGACTTGACCCCTTTCACTCAATTAGAGGAAAAAATATATTATGCCTATGTGAGTGACCTGTTAAAGTGTGAAAAGGACTTGGACTGCTATAGCAGCGCATCATGGTTTGAAACAATGTTGAAAGGGTGCGAACCATCATTTGCTGCTTTAGTATTTTAAGGAAAATCAAACATTCCTGGATTTGTGTCAAGTGGGTGAATGTCTAGAGACTCAGGTCAGTTTGGGCCCCCTTTACCTGCCACGCTATAGCAGCACGTAAATATTGGTGTGAGAATACAGACCCCAACCCCAATATTAGCTGTGCTGCTTCAGTGTGGCAGGATCAAGCATCTGCTCTTCATTTCTATAATTTGAGTGCATGATAATGTCTTCAGTTTGGATTTCGTTGGAATTATCTTTCATGGAATGTAATGTCAATATGTGTAGTTCAAAGACAGGACATTTTATTGTTTGTGTTGGGTCATATTTGCTGCTTTTTGCCGGTCATGGTCCAAATTAATACATTTTTGAATTGTTATTTTTATTTATTAATACATTTTTGGAACATCCCTGTGGTGTTCAGCTTGGTGTGTAGACTCCTCCAGGGGTTGTTTGAAGAACAAGCCAGTCCACTTGTTGCACAATTCACTTTTTTTGGCTAGTTTGACTAGTTTTTAGTGACTAGTGAATATTAGGTAAACACTAGTTGTTCTATATTTAATATGATTTATTTGGGAGAAGATGCAGGTTCTCTCCAGTCTTGATTTGTGCTGTTTTCTAAATCCTCTCTGCTGGAATGTTAAGCGATTTTTGAGCTCACTAAATATGACAGGGTTGTTCTGACTTAGGCAAGAAGCTTTAGTTTGTTCTCCAAAGTCACTTTTACAGGGCTACGGCTCAGGAGAAGCTGCCTATTTAGTGCACTGGTCAGCTTTTTCGTGTTTAATTGTGTGTGGGGGGGAATCTCCACACAAAACACAGGATTAAACTAGATTGACCAGTCATATTATATAGGACTGTTCAGTCAAGGACTATTACACCTTGTTTATGACATGGAAAGGAAATTCATAATTTTATTAAAACACAGGCACCAGTTACATTTGCCAGATGCCCCTTTTTAGTTTGTATTTCTTTCTTGACCTCAATGTAAAACCTTTATTGCAGCAGTTCCAATTGATGAGATGTTTGGTTCTGTGTTTAAGTGATTTGTTATTCAGTTTTTGCCTTTCATAGTTTTGCCATGGATATGTAGGCTACTGGTTTGTCTGTGTTTTGTGGTACAGTTATGTGCAATGAGTTATTATTTGAGGCTCCGGTGTGTGTGGGCTGGGAAGGTGTGTGAGAAGTACAGTATATTCAACTCCAAAATGTACTGCAAATAGCCCATATGACTGGCTGCCCATGAAAACTGTAGGGATATATTATCATAGAGAGGTTGAAAAAGTGTTTTTATGAGGGTTTATCATAACAACACCAGCAAAGTTTCCTCAATACTTTAGTGAGCAGAGCAAGCATTTTATTTCAAATCATCAAGAACAAGATTCACACAGAAGTTGCTCTCTTTCTGGTTTTATCCCAGGTTAGTTTGAATTGCATTTTAACTAGCCTGCGAGGGGTTGAATTTCTTAAAATATTATTTCAGGTATTTTCCCCCTCATTGCTTGACACAGACTTTAGAAAGTTGAAAAAAATAATAAACCACCCATCTACCTATGTCAATTCTGGGATGGGAATCAGGTGGTGTCGAACACAAAATGTATCCAAGGTGTGTGTTTGTAGAGTTTATGGTGGGAAGAAGCTATAACAGTGTTTATAACATACCGTGTGTCCTTGCTTGCGTCTCTCCCTCCCTGTGCATTGGTCAGGGTGAGGTGGAGCAGATAGCCATGATGAAGGCCAAGGGGCAGACGGAGCATGATGAGGGCATGCTGGAATACCTGGAGGACATCATTGGCTCCTGCCGCCTGAAGCAGCCCATCCACACCCTGAGCCGCCGTGTGGAGCTCCTCAACGAACAGAGGGGAGAGAAGGTGAGAAACAACCCCAATAACAAGACATTGGTCTATTTGTTGTATTTTAAAAATACATTTATACATGTTTTTCCTTTTTGAAATTATGATGGTTTCCCCTGTGGGGTGTATAGGGTGTGTTAGGGGGGCTGTTTCACTATGAAATCTGTGAGGTATGCTGTGTCTTTGCCAGGCTGACTGCCCCTGGCCTGACACCTGCCTCTCCTTACAAGGCAGCAAATTATCCCTCCACCCCTCACACACACACACACACACCTCTACTCGGAGATCGCTGTATCTAGGCTAATCCCCCATGCTTGTTTGTTACATTTTTGATTGTTGTGCCAAAACAATAGCAATGCAATCAGTCATTTAATTATTATTTTTAAAGAGAGGGTGAGTGAGCGAAGGAATAAGAACAGGATGCAGGAGTGATATTTTTTTAACTCCGAGGGATTTAATGACCAGCCCCGAATTAGATTTTATTAGAAATATGTTAGTAATTATGTGAGCAGGGGGTGAAGTTTGGCTGATAATTACCAGATTTTGTTAGTATATTTATTTGTATTGCAGTACTAGTGACATATTGTTATTTGGGTATGGTGTTGGCGCTGCTGTGTGCCAGCCAGGTTAACAGGGTAGCGATTCATTTGAAGTGAAATACTAGATGTCTGGTGAAGCCAGCCGGTTCAGTAAATCTCTTGCAGGCTACACTAATATTACATCACTAATTAGGCCTGTTTGCAAAAAACATATTTCTCGCTGTACTGTAATGTATTAACCAATTGATCAGTCTTGTGATTAGTGTTTTTATTACTTTAACATATTCATGATTTTTCATATGGGTGACATGATTTAGACTTTTTGGTTCATGCAGCTTTACAATAGTCAGAGGTCCCATTTAGTATTCAGAAATCTGCATTTTTATAACACCGACCATCAACAAATCTGCGTTTTAAAACATTTCACTTGCATTTTATATTGAAAGTCACATTTTTTTTGTTTGTTTTTCTTCAATAGGGTGATCAGGAGCATGCAACTACAAAATACATTAGTGTAACACATTCGGCAGAAAATAGCTTTGTTTTCATCAGATGAGAACAAGTGCAACGCTAGCAGACACAAGTAAATTAGTTTACAATGGAAAAAGCAAGGTGTTTTTTGCAAAAACGATACATAGCCATCATATTTCAGATGTTTATCATAGAATGTAGCCAGCTACATTTCCTAGTTAATCTTGCATTTTAACTTGGTAAAACTACCAGAGGAAAGTACACATCACTCAAAGCGCTGTCTGGTGATCCAATGCAGGTTCGTGAATGGTGGAATTTGATTGGGCAAGATGAGAGCAAAGATATTTCATCCATGTGGAGAAGTGTAACTGAAGCACAAAATGAGTCCTTTTGCATTCATGATTTGGAACAAACCCTGACTGAAGCTGAGCAGAATTTACAATGAGAAGCATTTTAGATCTGCGTTTCCAAACGCAGCAAGAGTTCTATCTTTTCCTTTTACTCTGCATTTGTCCACATTTTACCAAATCACGTATGCCATTTGACTGAATAAAAATGCCATAATTTTGGTACTGAAGCCAAATTAACCTTAGCCTGTGGAGTAAAATTGTACTTGTTAGGAAAGCTCAGGGTTTAGCTTTAATTTATCAATAAATGACAGGCATGGTCAATCACAGTGCAAAAAAAATTCTAGGCACACCAGAGAAGGAACAAAAGTAAACTCAAATGTATTCAGGGATTGCTCTTATGACAATTCGGCATGAATGTTTAATTCAGAGGTGCTGTAGCCTTTGTCTTCCTGTTTTATCATTTTGGGGACCGTTTGTTTTCCAGCTAAACAGGGTCAAAATGGTGGAGAAGGAGAAGACTGCTCTGGAGGGAGAGAAGAACACAGCCGTAGAGTTCCTCACTCTGGAGAATGATATCTTCAAACAAAAGAGCCAGCTCTGCCAGTACTATGTGTGAGTACTACAACCACACAGTGTTGCCATATTTAGTGTTTTTTACTAACAAGAAATCAGGTTAGAAAGAATCTGGGAGGAAGGGTTGATGCAGTTAACGCAGATGGTAACTTTTTAGAATTCATATGTCCTTGTTGACCAGAGTGTGATTGTTTCGTTGTCAGCCATGATCTCCAGAAGAGAGTGGCAAACAAAGAAGAGGAGAAGCAGAGGATCCAAGACGACACCAAAGAGCTCACAGAGAAAAACAACAACATCGCTGAGAAAATGGAGAAGAAGAACCAAGACCTGAAAAACGTGGAGAAGTAGGCTTTTCATTTTTTATTTGTTATTCATGGCAATTGATACCAAAAGGACAAATTGATGAACAAAATATAGTCCTAATGTAAAATGAATGTCAGTCTTCAGTGCAATAATGTTATGAAATGGAGATTGTTCATAGACCTGCTGGCGACCAGCGATACAGAAAAGCAAAATTAACAGTAATTTGTTTGATTGCCATTCATAATGTCAATGTTGTGTGATTTTTCTCTCAGGAAACAAGGCAAGCTGACCAAGTACATTGAGGGCCAGAAGGAGAAGTTTACCCAGCTGGACCTGCAGGATGTGGAGGTCCGAGAGAAACTGAAGCACACCAAGAGTAAGATCAAGAAACTACAGAAACAACTGGAGAAGGACAAGGAGAAGGTGTGTGTTTAGGTGTGCATGTGTCCCTTTTGCTGTGAACATAATTCAGGTCTCTGTAATCGAGGCTTCAGTGATTCCATTTCGGGGGGGAGATTTGTAACTTTTACAATTTATCATATTGGGCAATCTCTGTGTGTACAGGTGTAGCTCATGGCGGCTCTCCAAATCTATACGTTAGGAGGCTGTGATTGTGGCGAATGTGCTACATAACTTACCGGTCGTACTCATAAACAAACACAATGGTGCTCTGTCCTCTCAAGACAGGCCAGCACCAATGACCTGACACTTCACTTTTATTCTGTTGATTTTGTCCCCTGGCCAAAGCGAAACACGGCCACTCGTAATACAATTTCCCTCCCTATACAAACACAAGGCCTGTTGTACTGAGACCCGGAGAAGGCATTGCTCAGGGATTTACAGATGACCTTATTAGTAATTGCCGTATTGCGTAATTAGACACATTTCATATTTACTTGCATCGATGTCACAAATAAACGAGTGTTCATTTTTATTACAGTAACTTACTTGGGGTTGGCTCTGGGTGGGCGAGGTTGTGTATCCCACTTTTGAATAGATTTTAAAAATATATATTTTCTGTGTCATGAGGTCCCTCTTGAAATTTTTTTTTTATTGTTACATTGCTGAGACTAAAATGGATTGATAAAGTGGCTGGTATACCTGATTATTTAATAAGAGAAACTCCTCCAGTTAGCCACTAGGGTGTTGAACTCAAACACAAACCCTCCAAAGCTTGGCTCTCTGCTGCCTCTCACTCGCTTTCTCCCATGCTCTCTTCTCTCTCTTCCATGGGCTCCCTTTTCTCTCTCTCCCCACTCACACTTTCAATATGCTCGAAGTCTGTCTTCCTTTCTCTCCCCCTGTTCTGCTGCCTGTCTGATACAGCACCAGTGGCTGTGATTTGGCAGTGTGGTGTTGGGTTGTGGAGGCCGGGTAGAGCAGAGCAGGCCTCTGGGGAGCCGTGTTCTGCAGTGTGGTAGTGAAGTATGGCCTTGTGTAACACTACCAGCAGCCACATTCACTCTTCACCCACAGTTAACCCTGCTAGCTTGGCCGCCTCCACTCCCTCTTACCACCCTGCCCACTGGAGAGAGGTGCAGTTCACATACTGCCTGCCAGTCTGATGGAGGTGCTCCTTGGTCTTTCCTGGTTTTCTAAGGTTGTACCTCACCTAGAGTCTCATCTCTCCTCTCTCTCAGCTGGAGGAGGTGCGTAACGTGCCGGCCAGCAGTGAAAAGACCATCTCTGAGGCGTCCGCTCGCAGGGAGGAGTTGGAGAAACAGAAGGGGAAGGAGGAGGAGAAACTGAAGGAAGTGATGGAGAGTCTGAAGGAGGAGACCAGTGGCCTGCAGCAGGAGAAGGAGGTGGGTGTCTTTTTCATTATCAGGAATTGCTGATTCATTTGAAGTAGGAAACACTATTCCTGATTAATTGAATTTGACCGGTATCTTCTCCCCCTGGTATTCTATGTTTTCTGATCACATAATAGAGTGTCTATTATTCCCATGACTCCGTCCCCAGACTAAGGAGAAGGAGCTGATGGAGCTGAGTAAGGCCGTGAACGAGACCCGCTCCCGTCAGGACGTGGCCCAGTCTGAGCTGGACATCTACCTGAGTCGCCACAACACCGCTCTGACCCAGCTGAACATGGCCAAGCAGTCCCTGCAGACCACCTCCGACACGCTGAGAGACCGCCGCGCCGCCATCGAAGAGCTGCAGGTCAAAATACCCCAGTGTGAGCAGGAGCTCAAGAAGGTACGTTGGTGTGTCTGTGGGAGGGTCTCAAGCGTCGAGCTGTTCTTAAGGTTAGGGGTGGACTATGGGATTTGTAGCAGTATGATGGATGTATTTCAGGTGTGTGGATGACCGTGTGCTGCCATTGCTGACCATGTATCTCTATCTGCTTCAGGATGAGGCGGAGCTGGAGCAGCTGCTGCAAGCAGACGGTCAGACCAGGGAGCTGGTGAAGGACATGAGGCAGAAGGTGGAGGAGGCCAAGAGCTCCCTGTCCTCTAACCGCAGCCGGGGGAAGGTGCTGGACGCCCTCATGCAGCAGAAGAGGAGCGGCAAGATCCCTGGCATCCTGGGACGACTGGTGAGGACCATGTGCATGTATAGACTACACCAGGGGTGTCAACCTCATTCCATGGAGGGCCTAGTGTCTGCTGGTTTTGGTTTTTCCTTTCAATTAAGACCTAGACCTGTGGTTCCCAAACTGTGGGGTGCGAGGGGTCTGCAGGGGGGGGCGCGGGGGTCCGGCTTTCAACCTACTCTTAAAAGTTGTAATGGTAGAATGCACAAGGTGCAATTTCGAAATTGGGTAGTACATCATCAGTTTTCCTCTTGTCATTGCATACCTTAGAGTTATTTATAACTTGTCAGAAATGTCCAGATCAACTAGCTCATGTCAGCTAATGTTTTTTAGCTAGATGTTTTAGACCATAGATTTTGTTGTAACGTTTGTCACTCAAATATCACGACTAAACATTAGAACATTTGCTTTAAAATGGCCACATTTTCTCTGCACTGCATGACAATGTGTAGAATTGCAGGAAATAAGCTTTAAACCTCCAAAAGGTTTTCTCCGCCAACAAGAGGGGTGTGAACAGTTTGTGGCATGAGAAGTGCTCATAGAAATAGACGTGGCGTGCCAGCGCGGGATTTTCCCCAATGCTGGAAGGGGGGCCTGAGTGAAAAAGTTTAGGAACCCCTGACCTAGACAACCAGTTGCTTTAATTAATCAATCAAGTACAAGGGAGGAGCAAAAACCCGCAGACACTAGGCCCTCTGTGGAATTAGTTTGACACATGGGCTACACAGATGACATGTGGCAGCTGAGAGATGCACACACTCAGTGAGACTGTGTTCTTGTCCCTACAGGGTGACCTTGGGGCCATTGATGAGAAGTATGACATCGCCATCTCGTCCAGCTGTGGCTCTCTGGACAACATCCTGGTGGACAGCATCGACACAGCCCAGAAATGTGTCAACTTCCTCAAGGCCCAGAATATCGGTGTGGCCACCTTTATCGGCCTGGACAAGGTGAGGACAACTCCAACACCTGGGGCCTCATTTATCAATATTACGTAGAAACTATACACATAGTGTAATTTATCAAACAATCCTACAAGCATCATACCCACACCGGTAGGAAAGAACCACTGATAAATACCAATTGTTCTCAGTGTTCGTGCAAGACCTTGGCTATTTGCATTTCGAAAAGCCCATAATTAACCATATATGATCAAAATCATCCCTTCAAAGCCTGTGGGAAATATACAATGCCGTACCTTAAAACACAACGGTGCAACCAAAAAAAAGCTACAATTTATATTTTTCTGAGACTGAAATGGAGGTGCTAGTGTCAGTTTGAGTACAACCAAAAGGTTTTATTTGGCTCGTTCAGTTGTGGCTTGACCAGTAAAAATAAAAACATTGCTACAAAGAGAGGACCATTAGGACACTTGAAGTTGCTTTAGCAATGGCAAATATAGGCAACACTCACCAATATGCCATCCATCCTTAACAGCTCCCTCCTGTAGGTGTTTAGACCAACATTTCTGTTCTGCAGAATGAACGAGTCGTGCGTTCCACTTGCCACCGCATTCAGCAGCGTCTTTTGCGCATCACATAACCTATTAACTACACATTAAGAGTGGAAACCTTCTCTTCACATAGTTGAAATCATTTTGGGATGGTTATTTTATGGCGGTGGGTGCCGTCTATTGCTCCTTTTGTATTTGGGAACCCATTGATGGATCATGTCAAAGAAACCCCTCTTGACTTCAGACTCTTGTGCGATGGTGTATGGAAATTGTATGCCTTACTGTTTGTTTTGCTGACGATTGCATCCAAAACATGGGCTCATCAAGGGCTGTGAGATGCCGCTTGGCAAGCTCCCGTTGAAAAGTGCCCGTTGCCAAAACCCTGAGGGTGGATAGTACTTGGATGTGCACCGGAATGGCATGCTTTTGCCTTTTCAAGCAGGTCTCAAATCCTCGCCAAAAAATTGGTTTTGGGAAACAATATCTGATGAGCCAATCTGTACTGTCAAAAAAATGTTTTGTCCCACCTGTCTCTAAAAACACGCTCTGCGAAATACAGCCTGTGACTCTCATTGCATTTCCCGTTCTGTCTTTTATAGTATTTAAACAATGGTTTCAATTTCACACATGCCTCTAATTTAACAAATTACGGTACTTTATATGGATTATTATCATAACAAATGCACTGATGTGGTCATATTATATGATATAGCTAGCCTGTCAAGATATGTTGCATGAATTCACAATAGAAATACAATTAAATTGAAAAATGATTGAATTATTACTTACATTTTCAACATATATTTTCCCCATTCTACGCTTGACAAGCAGTTCCCTTAATCCATCACTTGGCACTGTGCGTACCCATGGTCTCACCATGCGTACCCATGGTAAATGGTAAATTTAGACACTCAAGCAAACGTTCATATTGATAAATCTCACACTTTGTGTAGAAATGATCCCACGCATGGTTTACGCACAGATTTGTGCCTACGCATGGTTGATAAATTAAATTAGGTTTAACACTGGTCACGCTTAACCTCGCTCGCAGAAATTACTATGTTGCAGGCTACACTTTGTCAGTTCTAGAAAATGATCTGGCTCAATTTGAGCTTTGCTACAGTGAACCCCAGCCTAACTTCACTAGGCATTCTCTCTCTAATGGGTTTGCTGCAGAGACAACTGGTACAAAGCCTTTACACTCAAATAGAACACCCTACAAGATGTATTATGTTGTTGCCGCAAGCCCATTTGTATGTCCCACATTGTAGCTAACACTGACATCCACTCTCTTCCTGTCTCAGATGAAGGTGTGGGAGAATAAGATGGGGCCCATCTCCACCCCAGAGAACATCCCCCGTCTGTTTGACATGGTGCGGGTGCAGGACGAGAGTATGAAGCCAGCCTTCTACTTTGCCCTGAGGGACACCCTGGTGGCCAAGGATCTGGAGCAGGCAACACGCCTCGCCTTCCAGAAGGACAAGCGCTGGAGGGTAGTCACCATGCAGGGACAGATCATAGAGATGGCTGGTGGGTAGACCGAGCGGTAGCTCATCTCTTCCCAGTGTCTCTCTATAGATGGTCTATATGGATGACATGTCTGACACTATGCTCTGTCCCATACCAGGCACCATGACTGGAGGCGGAGGGAGAGTGATGCGGGGTAGGATGGGCACCTCCATCGGCACCGAGGTCACCCAGCAGGAGGTGAGAGATCTTCTGGACACTCCTCAAGAGCTTTCTCTGGCCTACAATCACTGATATGGCTCACTTTAAGCTCTGCTGTGGTTAATAACCTACTGTCTTCTTTTTGTGTGTCAGCTGGACCGTATGGAGAGCAAGCTGAATGAGAAGGTGGTGCAGCTGCAGGTCTGCCAGGAGAGGAAGCTGCAGCTTGAGGAGAAAGTCCAGAGACTCAGACAGCAGCTCAGAGACATGAAGAACACCCTGGAGAAATACACCAACAGCATGCAGGTTACACACACACACACACACACAGAGTATACAGATGTGAAATGTATTCGATATTGGTGTAATTCTTGTTCATTAGACTTGTTTAGGCAAAGCTGAATGTATGTGAGGCTGGCAGTGTTGTAGTCGAGCAACTAAACATCTGAGTCGAGTCACGAGTCCCTATGGCTGAGTCCGAGTCACAAGTCCCTATGGCTGAAGTCATTTTTAATACATAATGTTTACTTTGCAGTTCGTTGGTTCCGGTCTTCTCTATTTTTCTGTTACATATTTGACATTGTGCCACTCGTTGCACCATCTGCGGAAAAACTTTGGAAAGCAAAACTAATGATTTGGATGTATTTGGTATTTTGGTTACTGAGTGTTTTGCTTGCTCGTACTGCTGGCTTGCTTCTCGTCTTGCTAGATTCGCCCCTCTATTGATTTGGCTCGGATTTGGTAGAAGAAATGTGCCCACCAACAACTATTGGCGGACTGGCGGGAAGATTTTCATGTGAAGTAACGCAAAGATGTCTACTGTTGCCCAATGGTCATAATTGCCTGCAATATGCAATAGCCTATGAAACACAGAAGTCTTTCATACACAGGCTCACACACATTTTATTTGAATATAGGCCTAATGTTCAATAGTTACAGTACCAGTCAAAAGTTTGGACACACCTACTCATTCAAGGATTTTTCTTTATTTTTTACTATTTTCTACATTGTAGAATAATAGTGAAGACATCAAAACTATGAAATAACACATATGGAATCATGTAGTAACCAAAAAAGTGTTAAACAAATCCAAATATATTTTATATTTGAGATTCTTCAAATAGCCACCCATTGATGACAGCTTTGTACACTCTTGGTATTCTCTCAACCAGCTTCATGAGGTAGTCACCTGGAATGAATTTCAATTAACAGGTGTGCCATGTTAAAAGTTTATTTGTGGAATTTCTTTCCTTAATGCGTTTGAGCCAATCAGTTGTGTTGTGAAAAGGTAGGGGGTTATACAGAAGATAGCCCTATTTGGTAAAAGACTAAGTCCATATTATGGCATGAACAGCTCAAATAAGCAAAGAGAAACAAGTCCATCATTACTTTAAGACATGAAGGTCAGTCAATACGGAAAATGTCAAAAACTTCAAAAGTTTCTTCCAAGTGCAGTCGCAAAAACCATCCAGCGCTACGATGAAACTGGCTCTCATGAGGACCGCCACAGGAATGGAAGACCCAGAGTTACCTCTGCTGCAGAGGATAAGTTCATTAGAGTTACCGGCCTCAAATTGCAGCCCAAATAAATGCTTCGCAGAGTTCAAGTAACAGACACATCAATTGTTCAGAGGGGACTGTATGAATCAGGCCTTCATGGTCAAATTGCTGCAAAGAAACCACTACTAAAGGACACCAATAAGAAGAAGAGACCTGCTTGGGCCAAGAAACACGAGCAATTGACATTAGATCGGTGGAAAATTGTCCTTTGGTCTGGTGTCCAAATTGGAGATTTTTGGTTCCAACTGCTGTGTCTTTGTGAGACGCGGTGTGGGTGAACGGATGATCTCCGCATGTGTATTTCCCACCGTTAACACCTCCTCCTCCATGCTTATGTTGTGGGGGTGCTTTGCTGGTGACACTGTCTGTGATTTATTTAGAATTCAAGGCACACTTAACCAGCATGGCTACCACATCATTCTGCAGCGATACTCCATCGCATCTGGTTTGGGCTTAGTGGGACTGTCATTTGTTTTTTAACAGGACAATGACCCAACACACCTCCAGGCTGTGTAAGTGCTATTTTACCAAGGAGAGTGATGGAGTGCTGCATCAGATGACCTGGCCGCCACAATCCCCTGACTTCAACCCAATTGAGATGGTTTGGGATGAGTTGGACCGCAGAGAGTGAAGGAAAAGCAGCCAACAAGTGCTCAGCATATGTGGGAGCTCCTTTAAGACTGTTGGAAAAGCATTCCAGGTGAAGCTGGTTGAGAGAATGCCAAGAGTGTGCAAAGCTGTCATCAAGGTAAAGGGTGGCTATTTGAAGAATCTCAAATATAAAATATATTTTGATTTGTTTAACACTTTTTTTGTTTACTACATGATTCAATATGTGTTTATTATTCTACAATGTAAAAATAAAGAACAACCCTTGAATGAGTAGGTGTCCAAACTTTTGACTGTTAGTGTATGGCAAATCAGTAATTGTTTTGAAGGGGTAAATGGTCTCTAGATGGAATTGGCAATTGCTCCTGTCAGATTGACCAGATTGCAATAATTGTAACAGGCGCTCAGGTACTTTTTTGTAATTGCCCTCTGATACTTTTGTAGGTTTTTTATTGCAGAGTGAAAAGTAAAGGGAGACTTGTCAGAACCTGGCCATGGGATGCAGGGGGGAAAGACTGTTTTTTACTTTTAAACTCAATACTATTGTTTTCATTTTCGTAAAGAAGTTTGTTTCTTAAACAGGCAAGCTAAATAGTAGGCTGGTGACTGGTGGTTACAGGGAAGCAAGAGTCACTTGCGCAATGTGTAGCCTGCCTGTCGCCCACACTCATCGCTTGCTCCCCCGCAGTTCACCAGCTGATGTAGGTTGTGTGTGCCGGTGTGGTGCGTCCTTCCAACTGATAGAGAACCGAACTCTTGCTGTTCTGTGCACCAAGTGCTGCTAATATTCTGCCTGTCGAGTCCACGTGCAAATACAAGTCACGGGAAGGCGAGTCCAAGTCAGAAGTCATGAAAATCTGGACTTGAGTCAGAGTCCTGGATTAGAGTACTACAACACTGGAGGCTGGTGATTGCAGGTGAGGCTGTGGTTGACCGTGTGTGTTTCTTCGCTCAGAGCTTGGCAGAGCAGGAGGCTCACCTGAAGCCTCAGATTAAAGAGCTGGAGGCCAATGTCCTGGCTGCTGCTCCCGACAAGAACAAACAGAAACAGTTGGAGAAGAGCCTGAAGGACTTCCAGAAAGGTGAGACCTTTGAACCCCAAATGTAACTTTATGAAGGGAAGTTACTTAGAAATTGCAGGCTACACTCTGTGTCAGTTCTAGTCTTCAGGACAATGATCTGGCTCAATTTGAGCTTTGCTACAGTAAACTCCAGTCTGACTCCACTAGGCATTCTCTCTCATGGGCTTGCTGCGGAGACAACTGGTACATACAACTGGTACATACAACTAGGGGTGTGCTGATCTCATCATACTTGTAATCTTATCAGTTTTATCATACTTGATACTCATAATCGTATTTACTTGTGATCGGAAAACCCGGAAGTCAATCAATCAATCAATTTTATTTTATATAGCCCTTCGTACATCAGCTAATATCTCGAAGTGCTGTACAGAAACCCAGCCTAAAACCCCAAACAGCTAGTAATGCAGGTGTAGAAGCACGGTGGCTAGGAAAAACTCCCTAGAAAGGCCAAAACCTAGGAAGAAACCTAGAGAGGAACCAGGCTATGAGGGGTGGCCAGTCCTCTTCTGGCTGTGCCGGGTGGAGATTATAACAGAACCATGTCAAGATGTTCAAAAATGTTCATAAGTGACAAGCATGGTCAAATAATAATCAGGAATAAATCTCTGTTGGCTTTTCATAGCCGATCATTAAGAGTTGAAAACAGCAGGTCTGGGACAGGTAGGGGTTCCATAACCGCAGGCAGAACAGTTGAAACTGGAATAGCAGCAAGGCCAGGCGGACTGGGGACAGCAAGGAGTCACCACGGCCGGTAGTCCCGACGTATGGTCCTAGGGCTCAGGTCTCTCAGTTGGCTTTTCATAGCCGATCATTAAGAGTTGAAAACAGCAGGTCTGGGACAGGTAGGGGTTTCGTAACCGCAGGCAGAACAGTTGAAACTGGAATAGCAGCAAGGCCAGGCGGACTGGGGACAGCAAGGTGTCAGCATGCCCGGTAGTCCTGACGTATGGTCCTAGGGCTCAGGTTCTCAGAGAGAAAGAGAGAACGAGAGAATTAGAGAGAGCATACTTAAATTCACACAGGACACTGGATAAGACAGGAGAAGTACTCCAGGTATAACCAACTAACCCCAGCCCCCCGACACAAACTACTGCAGCATAAATACTGGAGGCTGAGACAGGAGCGGTCCGGAGACACTGTGGCCCCATCCGAAGAAACCCCCGGACAGGGCCAAACAGGAAGGATATAACCCCACCCACTCTGCCAAAGCACAGCCCCCGCACCACTAGAGGGATATCCTCAACCACCAACTTACAATCCTGAGACAAGGCCGAGTATAGCCCACAGAGGTCTCCACCACAGCACAAACCAAGGGGGGGCGCCAACCCAGACAGGAAGATCACGTCAGTAACTCAACCCACTCAAGTGACGCACCCCTCCTAGGGACGGCATGAAAGAGCACCAGCAAGCCAGTGACTCAGCCCCTGTAACAGGGTTAGAGGCAGAGAACCCCAGTGGAGAGAGGGGAACCGGCCTGGCAGAGACAGCAAGGGCTGTTCGTTGCTCCAGAGCCTTTCCGTTCACCTTCACACTCCTGGGCCAGACTACACTCAATCATATGACCTACTGAAGAGATAAGTCTTCAGTAAAGACTTAAAGGTTGAGACCGAGTCTGCGTCTCTCACATGGGTAGGCAGACTGTTCCATAAAAATGGAGATCTATAGGAGAAAGCCCTGCCTCCCGCTGTTTGCTTAGAAATTCTAGGGACAATTAGGAGGCCTGCGTCTTGTGACCGTAGCGTACGTATTGGTATGTACGGCAGGACCAACTCGGAAAGATAGGTAGGAGCAAGCCCATGTAACGCTTTATAGGTTAACAGTAAAACCTTGAAATCAGCCCTTGCCTTAACAGGAAGCCAGTGTAGGGAAGCTAGCACTGGAGTAATATGATCAAATTTCTTGGTTCTAGTCAGGATTCTAGCAGCCGTATTTAGCACTAACTGAAGTTTATTTAGTGCTTTATCCGGGTAGCCGGAAAGTAGAGCATTGCAGTAGTCTAACCTAGAAGTAACAAATGCATGGATTAATTTTTCTGCATCATTTTTGGACAGAAAATTTCTGATTTTTGCAATGTTACGTAGATGGAAAAAAGCTGTCCTTGAAACAGTCTTGATATGTTCGTCAAAAGAGAGATCAGGGTCAAGAGTAACGCCGAGGTCCTTCACAGTTTTATTTGAGACGACTTTACAACCATCAAGATGAATTGTCAGATTTAACAGAAGATCTCTTTGTTTCTTGGGACCTAGAACAAGCATCTCTGTTTTGTCCGAGTTTAAAAGTAGAAAGTTTTCAGCCATCCACTTCCTTATGTCTGAAACACAGGCTTCTAGCGAGGGCAATTTTGGGGCTTCACCATGTTTCATTGAAATGTACAGCTGTGTGTCATCCGCATAGCAGTGAAAGTTAACATTATGTTTTCGAATAACATCCCCAAGAGGTAAAATATATAGTGAAAACAATAGTGGTCCTAAAATGGCACCTTGAGGAACACCGAAATGTACAGTTGATTTGTCGGAGGACAGACCATTCACAGAGACAAACTGATATCTTTCCGACAGGTAAGATCTAAACCAGGCCAGAACTTGTCCGTGTAGACCAATTTGGGTTTCCAGTCTCTCCAAAAGAATGTGGTGATCGATGGTGTCAAAGGAAGTGTGCTTTAAATGCCGGTAAAGCCTATACCTTAAGTGCACTATCACTCAGAGTGCATCGCTATGCTCCTTCACTCATTCACATATTGTTCAAATCAAAGAAATGATCTCAACAGCTGAAAATGCACATGATTTACTTACTTAGTCCTATTAAATTATCAATGAAATAGGCTAATAAATAATGTATGACTGGCTACTGCTGCCTGCATTTATTCCAGACACAGATTTAGGTAATTTGCTTGCCCCATATATTGTTTCACTTTCGAAGAGTGCAAAACTTTTCTCTCCTGACACTTACAGCTCAACCTACACCCCGCCCATTTCTTTACAGACAGCCGAACTTGCCAACTGAGTTATTTAGAGTGCACAGCGCTTCACACTTTCAATAGTGTGCAACCCACAATTCCCATTGGTTCATTCATGTACAACCCGTCCCTGCCTGTTGTTCATCAGTAGACTGTCTGTGGGAAAACGGTCTGCTAGCACAGCAGGCGGGAGCGACAGTGTGCTAACTTGCTAGTTAGCAACACCGTGTGCTAGCTTGCTTGTTAGCATGCTGTATACCGGAGTACTCCTTAGGACTAGCAGGCACAGTGTCATTCGTGCCCTCCTGCCAAACTATACTGGAGCGCCCCTGCCTCCTGCCTATGTACTGGAGTCATAGTTTTAAAATGGACCAATAGAAGTATAAAGAGGGATTCCTGCAGAGTGACAGTGAGATGCGTTCTGGCAGCTGAAAATTACTTTTCCCCGATCACGGATAATTACAAACAAAAAAATCGTATTCGGAAGATTCTCTATCCGTTACGATACTGGTTTTGTCAGAGTACTCGGCACACCCCTAATACACAGTTGCCCCCACTTGACCTTTGAGGCTTAACACCCACTCCTGTCTCACGTATAAAAAAATGTATCTTTCCCTCCTCTCTCTCTGTCAGACTTTGAGGCAGCCTCCAGTAAGGCAGGGAAGGTGGAGGCTGAGGTGAAGAGGCTCCACACCCTCATCGTGGACATCAACAGCCACAAGCTGAAGGCCCAGCAGGACAAACTGGACAAGGTCAACAAGGAGCTGGACGACTGCTCCTCAGCCATCACCAAGGCCCAGGTGGCCATCAAGACCGCAGGGCGGTAAGTGTTTATACACGTGTGCACACATTCAGCTACCATCTGGCAAAGGCTTCTGGTTGTGAATTTATTAGCTGGGACTTATCTGAGCTTTTCCCTAATGGCTGCTGCTCCCCTCCCTCCCCACAGTAACCTGAAGAAGTGTGAAGAGGGTGTAAGTCGCCTGGAGGGAGAGCTGGAGGAGAATGAGAAGAGCCTAGGAGAGCTGATGGAGCATCTGAAGAGGCTAGAGGAGGAGGCTGGGGAGATCATGAAGGCCTGCCAGGAGGCTGAGGCGGCACTGCCGGAGGTACAGGAGCAGCACCAGGGGGTGGTGAGGGAGATCAAGGCCCTGCAGGAGCAGGAGCACGCTCTACAGGAGGAGTCTCTCAGCGTACGCCTCCGGGTGGAGCAGATAGACACCTCCATCACCGAACACACCAACAAGATCAAACACTGGCAGAGAGAGGTGGGTGGCAGGGCTTTGTGTTTTGTGTGAGATTCACACATGCTTTGTTGTTACCCTGTTGGTTTGGTGTGTGTCTAGAGGTCTACCAAACAGTCTGCTAGTTGCAGTGCATCATTTTTTACATTTTAGTCATTTTTAGCAGACGCTCTTATCCAGAGCGACTTACAGGAGCAATTAGGGTTAAGTGCCTTGCTCAAGGGCACATCGACAGATTTTTCACCTAGTCGGCTCGGGTATTAGAACCAGCGACCTTTCGGTTACTGGCACAACGCTCTTACCCACTAAGCTACCTGCCGCCCATCAGCTAGTTGCATTACCTGGGGAACAGTATCATCTGACAGACAGACCCATATTTTTCCTCCTCTCTTCTCTGCTATTTACATTTGTCATTTAGCAGATGCTCTCATCCAGAGCGACTTAGTTATTCCATTCATCTTAAGATAGCTAGGTGGGACAACCACATATCAGTCATAGTAAGTACATTTTCCCTCAAAGTAGCTAGGACTGACCAGCTGTGTCCTGTCCTACACAGGCCTCTAAGCTCTCCCTTCATGCCATTGAGGACAAACCAGCGGAGGCGCTGCCCGTGCTGACCCTTGCTGACCTGGCGGCCATCAAGGGGCCTGACGTCATCACCAACCAAATCTCCCTGCTGGAGGCCCGCTGTGCACAGATGAAGCCCAACCTGGGAGCCATCGCAGAGTACAAGAAGAAGGTACACACCCAGCTCTCTCTAGGTCTAACCAAGCACCTTGACACACAGTTTTTACTCTTCTTGTCTGCTCTCTCAAGTTTCTTTCCCTCTAAGAGAAGGTCATCATTGGGTCATTTCTCTCTGTAGGAGGAACTGTACCTGAAGCGTGTGGCTGAGCTGGATGAGATCACCACAGAGCGAGACAACTTCAAGCGCGGCTGTGAGGACCTGCGCAAACAGAGGCTCAACGAGTTCATGGCTGGCTTCAACATCATCACCAACAAGCTGAAGGAGAACTACCAGATGCTGACACTAGGGGGTGATGCTGAGCTGGAGCTAGTCGACAGCCTGGACCCCTTCTCTGAGGGCATCATGTTCAGGTCAGCAGACACTGGCCCAGCTGGCTGTTTTTGACATTTTTGTATCCATGATTTGTGAAGATGGGTCTTTCAATCATTTGATTTTTGGACTTCTTTGTACATAATTAAAATTGACCTAGCCCCAACCTGGTTTCCCCTTTCTCTTCATTTCATTGTTGTATTCAATAAATCTATGAATGACTCTTACTCATCATCTTCTCTCTGTCCGTGGCCACAGTGTGCGTCCCCCTAAGAAGAGCTGGAAGAAAATCTTCAACCTGTCTGGAGGAGAAAAGACCCTGAGCTCTCTGGCCCTGGTATTTGCTCTGCACCACTTCAAGCCCACGCCTCTCTACTTCATGGATGAGATTGATGCAGCCCTGGACTTTAAGAATGTCTCCATCGTGGCCTGTTACATTTATGTGAGTATTTCACATGCTCGCATGCACACACAGCAGTTCCTGTGAACTCTATTCCACATGGAACAGCTTTGAATAGTAATTGCCATTCTACTCATTGTATGTTGCTGTGCTTCTTGTTGACTCAGTGAGGGACATGGGGTCAGCCCATCTGTGTTAATCGTTGTTGTGTAATGGGAGATTATTGGAGGAGCTGTGGTAAGGTGTAAAGCCTATTCTGAGAAATCCCCTGTTTTGCAAAGCCCTCTTTTGGCAGCATGTTGGTCCATTGTTTTTTCCTGTCAAGGCGGTTGGTGGTTAATTATTCCCAGGCCACTATTTTAAGAGCTTAACTCACATAAGTACAGGAAAAATACTTGAGATTTGCAGCCTTTGATTTCCCATTGAATGTTAATTTATTTCCCTACTCCCTCTCTCTCCAGGAGCAAACCAAGAACGCTCAGTTCATCATAATCTCCCTGAGGAACAACATGTTTGAGATTGCTGACCGTCTGATCGGCATCTACAAAACCCACAACACCACCAAAAGCGTGGGAATCAACCCTAAAACCATTGTCTTCAAAGAGCCAATCTCAGTTTAGAACAGCAGTGACTCTGGTTTCTCACTTAGCCACTCTAGTAAGATGTATAAATATTGTCTGTCACCATGTATATAAAACCATGGCTTTAACCTATTCTATCATCATACTGTCTTTTTTACTGATGAAGCTAATAACTATTTTATCACTGGTCATTGAATACTTTGATTACTATAACTTCACTCATTAGTAAAATATTATGTAACCCTAAATAGAAAATGTTGCACTGGAAGACTTGTGGGGAAGTACTATTAATGAGCTGTAGGTCTTCCATCTTTTTAGGTAGAAAATGTGAAGACTGGCTATGGTCATCAGCGAGGAGCTGAGAAATTATATGGATTTCATGCCTCATTGACAATTCTAGCAAGCACTGGTTATGCAACAAACCTACTGAACCACTTCCAAGTGCTAATGCAATACAATCTCTGGAGCAACACTCAATCCACTCCTGAGATGGAGAATTATCCCGTCCACCCATTAATTTAATTCTGACAGGTATCACAAGATTATTTATTTGAAGAGACATTTTGAAGTACACACATTGTAGTTGACTTATAGAAAATCAGTACTTGATTTAACAGAAGGCTTTTCTGGTGAAGGTTAAATAGCTGGAGTAAAATGTAACAGTCGTATAGTATTTCTTACAGTACACAGCATGTAGAGCTCTAGAATGTCTTTGAAAAAGCTGTGCATAAGGTTAAGGCATATTGGCTTGCAAAATGTCAAGTATTTTTAAGGCTAATAATTATATATACCCGTCCGGCTCAGTTGGTAGAGCATTGCACTTGCAACGCCAGGGTTGTGGATTCGATTCCCATGGGGGACCAGTACGAATGAAAATGTATGCACTCGCTACTGTAAGTAGCTCTGGAAAAGAGCATCTGCTAAATGACTAAAATGTAAACAACTGCTTCCAATCTGCTGAATGCATTTCATGGTTTTTCACTTTCTGGTACATGAGGCAGTATATTCCTGTGATAAGCTTTATCTGGGGTCCGGGTTAGTCCCAGAAGTAACGCCTGTTTTCTGTCAACTGTATCCTGCTGCATCAGGAATTTTCCAATCAATAGGCACAGTTAGCATGAATTCCCAACCAAAACCAAAGTGTAACGGGTGACATTAAGACCTTACATCACCAGGTGGTGCTGTCATGAGGAGCTGGGGTCCTTCCTGAAGTGAAGACCCATGTCTTTTTGTCAGTAGCTGAAGGTCTTGTAGAGGGATGCCATCTGCTGGTAGGTGTTCTCCCCCAGTGTGGAGAGGGCAGAGCTGTACCTACACACCACCTCACCTGTCTGTGCATACAGGAAGCTTGCTGTCCCCCATAGTGAGGTGGTCAGTTCGCTGCTCAGGCCGTGCACCATCTGACTGAGCTGGGACAGCAGGGAGAAGCCCAGAGATGCTCCCCCAACAGGATTCACCCACACTGCCACCAGGAGCAGCAGCAGCCCCAGGAGCACCACAGGGGGAGTGGGCTGGAGCTGCAGCCACAGATCCTGGACCCAGCCTCCAGGGTGACTCCCTGCTTCTGTCCTAAGAACCGTCTCCAGAATGGTGGGCTTGGCACAGCAGAAGACCTGAGGCACCGGCCCTTCATCCAGCCCTCCGATGGTCACCCCCGCCCAGTGCTGTTCCAGGTACTCAGCAGCACGGGGTGTGATGGAGAGGGATGTGACTTTGGGCAGGGGGGCATTTACCAGCGCCTCCACCCTCTCCCGGAACATGTACACCTTCTCCAGGAAGACCAGCGGAGAGTCTTCGTCCTCCACGGCCGAGCCCAGAGACAACAAGTCCAGCTGCTCCTCCTGTGGGGAAGGCACCATAATATACAATCAATGGTGAGGAAGTAATGTCATGACAACAACACCGACCCCAGGCTATCCTTACCTGCAGCTCCTTCAGCCTCTGGATGAGTGGATCGTAGGTCAGCGACATCTCCACGCTTGCGGTGTCCAGGGCCCCCATGAAAGCCTCTTTCTTCCTGGCAAGCACCAGCTCCAGCCCCTGGAAGTACTGTTCCACAGCCTGCCGGTCCTGCCTCACTAGGCCCTCACAGCTGGCCTTCTCCTGCTCCAGCAGCTCCCCCAGCTCACACACCTTCAGGAAATAACACTTCAGGTAAACTATCCAGAAGACTACAAAATAAATTGGTCAAATGCATTAAATCCATTATTACTGGTAAATAAACATAAATCACCTCTGCCCAGCGGTGGTCTGAGAGCCTCCCCAGCAGGTGAGCGGGCGCCTGCCTTTCCCTGATGAAGGCTGCCTGCAGGTCATCGATGGGGTGGCCCTGGTGCTGGCCCACTGTTAGGCAGAAGCCACAGATGAGCTGGCGGTCCTGGACACAGTAGACGTTGAGGGGCTGTCGGTGGTGCTCAAGGCAGGAGGGGGGCCGTGGTTGGCTGTCCTTCTGGAACTGACAGGTACATTTGGGAATAAAATAAATTCTATACCTCTTCATTATACTGTACCCTATAAAGATATGCCCCAATGTGACTATGCCCTAAGATCAAATAAAAAAGTATTAAACGGTTACCTTCTCAATGATGGCGCGGAGGGAGACATTTATGGGCAATGCGTCAACACCCGTTGGCGGGAGCTCTACCACACTGCGGCAGTTGGGGCACTTGAGTGGGAGCCGCAGCGGACGCCAGATGGAGTAGATGGCAGAGACTTGGAGTACGTTGTCCAGGCAGGACTTACAGAAGGTGTGGGAGCAGGGCAGGACCCGAGGATCAGTGAAGAGGGAATAGCACACCGAACATGTCAGGTCCTCCTCTAGGTTCTCCATACTGGGGTGGGGTGATGGGACAATGAGGCTCTGCGTACCTGGCTTGTTGCTGCCCTCGCAATTCAATGCATCGTTTAGCCTGTAATTGGAAGAGCAGACATCACTCTTGATTTAGAACACTCAAGTGAAGTTCAATGGTTTGAGTTGTCCTGACAAACCCACTTGGGCTTAATATTTGCAATCTAATTGTTGGTGATGAGTGAGTGTTAGGTTCATCATAATGATTCATCAACAGTTACACATGGGTGGAGTCGCTTCATGACAACCTGCAAAGTTTAGTGGCCGACTTCTGTGAACTACTAGCATATTTACATGACAGAGTGCCAAAACGGGTACCTCCAAACCTGGACAGCAGCGGATGATGACTTCACACCGGATGACTCCCACCTCACTGCTAGAAGCTATTTCAGTCTGACCGGATGATCAGCAGTTTCTACTGTCTCGGTCTAACCCATGTATAGGTTTGTAGGGCACTACAATTATTGCCACTTGCACATTGCTCTGCTGCATACATCATACATAGCGAATAAGGCTGGTTGACTGAGATGAACAACACAGAGCCACATGAGAATTGTTTCAGGACAATAATTCATTCAAATGGGGATGCAATATGGTTAGAGTAATAGTGTTACATACAGGGCCGGCTCTAGCCTTTTGGGGATCCTAAGCGATATTTGGTTGGGGGGCCCCCCCACCAAGCGGGCAAAATAAATAGTGGCCCTCTTTACAGCAGAGAGAAACTTACATTTTAAAGTACATTTCCTGCAATTCTACATATTTTGCCATGGGGCGTATAGACAATGTTGCTGTTTTAAAGCACGTTTTCTGCAGTTCTAAACATTTTGCCATGGGGCGGAGAGAAAATTTAGCAATTGTATAACAAATGTCATGCAATTCTACTCTGTTTGCAATGGGGTAGAGACATTTTTTGAGTTTTAAAGCTAATTTCCTGCAATTCTACACATTTTTCCATGACTTATGCCATGATATCTGCGTGAGAGTGACTAGCTAAATCAATGGGGGGCCCCTGGGCATGTGCCCTGCGTGCTCGGTCGGTATTCGGCCATGATTACTACAAGTTTAGATAACTGGCTAGGCTAATTTGCCACTATAAAAATTGTTAGCTGCTTTGCTTATTGAGTGTCTGTCAGTGACTGACAAAACAATTAAACTGGTGATTCAAAACCAAATTTCGAACTTGCACCTTGTGTATTCTACTATTCTAACTTTCAACAGTAAATTGAGAACCAGACAGTTCCTAAAAAAAAGAAAACGGATGAGGGCCCTAAGCACCGCTTATGTCGCAAGCCGGTCCTGGTTACATAATGACCAAATAGTGGTTTTCCTGTGACAGATTGCCGGACTACAGTATAATGCAGTCGGTTTGGCTAGTGTACTGCAATTGCCTGAAATGTAACAGAACAAATAAGTCAAGGAAACACTTAAAAATCCAACTACCAGAGATCAAGGCTACTAATACTGTATTACATTGATAATGTGGGGGTTTGCAAGAGCCCACTCATTTTGGTGGCAGGCTGCACTAAACTGTACAAGAGCCGTTTGTTCATTTGGCACCTCAGGTTAGATTGCAGACAGGTAGATGCTCACGTAATGCTCCCAAAACCTGAGTGGCACTATTCTTGCTGAAATAATAACATGATCATGACAGCTGTCTGACCAGGTCTATAATGATATTTCGCCTGAAGGTGTTTTGAGATTAATTTGTGAAATTTAATTTTGTTTTTTTTACCTTCCTATTTGTGCGGCACTGTTGACAATGCACAACAATTAACATAGCCTATAACATGGACTTCGTGCACACGCCTATATTTCTTCCATAAATAATATATTTCTTAATCAACAAAATAAAACAAAAGCCTGAAGACACTTTAAAAACGCTGCGGAGCTGCCGGAAGTGTTTGCATTTGAAAGAAAACAACCGTGATGCCACTATCTGCCTGACACAGCTGGTTAGTCGGGCTGCATTTCAACGACGCTACTGCGCATTTTTTTTTTATATCAAAAACTCACACTGTTGCAAACTTGTTAATAGATACGATTGATAAAGCATAGGTTTTTAAATTCACAAAGTACAGTATGTCTTTGTTATTTTCAAAACACTCACCGATGCCCGGACTTCGAAAATACATGCCGAAGATTCACCTCTTGCTCGCGACCTGTCCTCCGTCTGGTACTTGATTATAGTACAGTGCGCATGCGAATTACAACAGCCTTTTTCCAATCATGTGCCTCTAAGAAATTTAAATCAAGTGCACTGTTACAAAGTAACCGCGGATGGGGGTGTAGCGAGATACCCAATGCCTGGACGATTCTCTTCTCATCACTGATCTTGGAGGGAAAAAGACGTACACAAAAAACTTGGAAATCAATCCGCTATCATTAACAATGGACAAATCTAATGATTTATTGAAATGGCATGGGCAACCGAGAAACACTAATTGATACAAATTAAGGGCAAGTAATAATGCAGGCCCTAGGGATTGGGGTGCGAGCATGCGGGTCTGGGCAGATGAGATGTAGGTAGTCATTGTTTGGTCTTTGTATGTACACGTTCGTATATGGAGTAAAACATATTTTAAAAAAGTAAGGTCAGTATCAGAGATACATTTATTTCACCATAGCACAGCATCAAGGACGTTCTTTTTGACAAAGATAATGAAATGCTGCAAATGACAGATCAACCTAAATAAGACTGCAGAGGTAACAGGCATAAGCCTACAATATACATGAACCATTGAAAGACACGACAAAAACAGACCATACCTGTGGGTTTCACTATTTATTTTCTTGATTTCAACCTAGCCTGTAGATCCAACTCAACAGGTTAACCACCATTTCTTCCATTTCATTTTTTAAAATTTGAAACCACATATTTCCTAACAAGGAATGCTGCAAAAAAAAAAAAAAAAAACTATGACCACAAAGTGTAATCAATTTATACAGTGTTTTTGAAATTAACAAAGAAAAATGGGGGAATATTGGGCACCTAAATGGAAAACAGGGGGCAGGAGCAAGGGTTTGGGAGGTACAGCAAACTTGTTCATGACTCTTCTTAGGTCAAGGAATAAGGCTCAACATTTATCATTGAGCCACCCTGTCGAGGCTAGGGGGTCCAATCCCTGTGATACTTACCTTAGCAACTCAGGGGTGCCTCAAAAGCAGAGGCAGAATAATTATTGCCCCTCCTAATTATAATTTTTCTTCAAATTCCCTAAAATGGCTCAACATGAGTTGATCATGGCTACTACTGAATATAACACAATAATTGTGGTTGGATGATGCATATTGTTGAAGGTGTTAGCAGGTCTGATTTGAGTCTAACCCCACCTTTTGAAAGACTTCAGGCCTCTCACTCTGCAGTACATGTGCAAATCTGTTCAGATTTATCAGAAACTTAAGTCAGTAGGGGGAGACATGTAACATTTAAACAGCACAGTTTACAAAAAAATGAAAATTACACTGTTATAGTTTAGTACATGCAAAGGTTATGAGTCAAAGTTACATAAAATGGCAATTTTTAATTTCCCCTTGTGATAAGTCAATGCTCAAAGCTATGGCAACAATACTGCAAAGCAGTGATTTTTGCTTCAAGAGAAAGAAAAAACATTAAATCATGCTAGGGGAGTATAGAAGTCATTTGGTTGACAATAATGATGTCAGAATTTCACAGCATCAAACCCATATCTGGTGCAAAGGTATGGCTATTGTGGGAAGGTGGAATATGATCCTTATCAATCACATTTACATAAGCAATGAAAGTAAAAGCAGAAAATAAAATTAGTACACACTGGATGTGAAAAGAAAAGCCACCAAATGCATCTTAATACAATGCACCCACTGCTCCACCTGCCAATAGCATTGTCCAGTGTCAATTAATACTAACTTAATAAAAATTAAAACAAACAAAACCCTTGTGATGACATTTTTTTTCATTTCCATAGTTCTTCCTTTCAGGGATTCGTATCGGCCTCTTTAAAAGGCAGAATTTATTTTTGTATTTTCCTTCGTTTACGCTTCTCGGTTTTGTTACTCTTATGTTGTATGCATTTTGTTTCTCTCTGCATGCGTTCACATCCAGTCTTCTTGCACACTCCAGACACGCACGCACACACGCCACTCGTCCATTCTCTCGCACACACGACGCTGGACTCTGGCCCTGCCCACCGCTGCGGGGGAGGGGGGGGAGACGCCCCATCGAGGGCCTCTGGTTGGAGGAGATGAGCCTGGCTCCTCAGCACTGAGTCCAGACATTCATACACAATGGGTCCATTCACACACACGTCTGATGGCGTGGCCGATTGGGGGATGGGCGCACATGAGGTGGAGCCCCCTCCGGTCGGAGGACCGCAGAATTGTCATATGGTTCATCTTACGCTTGTTTTGTTGGTTTTCCTTTTGTGTTTGATTTATTGCCTCAATTTCTTGATTTTGATGTATTTGGTTCTCCCCGGGCTGACATCGCGTTTGTCGTCATTGTAGTAGTTTTCCGTTTTTTGTCGACAGCTCCAATAACATGGAAGTTATTCGGCATGTCTCAACGCATTCGATGTAGATGTTTGTTTTTTGCAACATGTAGCCACTCACTCACACCCACTCGCCATCTCAAACTTCATTTGGGCTGGTTCCCCTGGAATGCCAAACGAAATCCACACATTTTCTCTCAGATAAGATGCAGCCACGGATCCCACGAGCCAAGCACAATGGATCTAATTTCTCTCACACTCTTTCGCTCTCTTTCTCTCCTAATTTGTTTTATGTTGAACAGAGTGCTGCATCGCGAACAAAACTCCGGACTCCCGAGATGCCTTCTAGAACTGGAACCCCTCTGCTGGCACGTTGGTGGAGGAGTTGAAGCCGTACGTTCCCCCCTGGATCGCCTCCGGAACCAGGCTGGAGTCTTCATCAATCTGAACATGAGACAATAACAACTCAATCATCTATACAAATAAGCCATTCCACACAATGTAGTATGCAGTACCTTCCCCAACCAAGACATGACCATATTAGAGCTCTGACTAACGTCATCAGATGAGAAGAACTGATCAATTATTTCATAGGCCAGTTTATAGATGTCTTCATTCTCATGATTCTGGAGCTGCTCCACCTTCTCCAGACCTGAGGGGCGGGGAAGAGTGAGAGATGGTTCAGCAGTCAAATCTATACAGCCACTATACACTATACTTCAACATGAACAGTTGGGAGGTACAATGCCGTTTGAAAGGTAACTGAGTGGGCTGGGCTCTCACCTCCACACTCCTCGATGAGGTTGGCGATGGTCTCAGCCTCGTCATCGGCCATCTTGAGGATGTTGCTGAGGCCGTCCAGGACCACCTGCACCACCTGAGCATCCTTCACTGTCAGCAGGTTACAGAAGGGAGGGATCACCTTCTGCTGGATCAGGTACGCCACCTACAGGACCGGAAGAGAAGGGTCATCTTGAGGGTTTACAAAATACATGATAAAAAGTGGGAATTCGAGTGTATGGATGTGAGGTGGGTAGGCCTCAGTTGAGCTCACCTGGTCCTTCCTCCCACTAATTGTCAGGTTGCTGATGGCCCAGGCTGCTTCTTTCTGTGTTCCAAAGTCTCCCTACAAAAAATTTGAATTAATATTTCACCAATATGATATTCTCATTACTGCTTCATTTTGTGCAAGAGAAAGCTCTGATGAGATGAATGAAGCAGTGAAAGTGATGAAACAGACCTTGTCCAGAAGGTGGATGATCATGGGTACCAGGTTGGCGTCGATGACGGCCTGCACCTGCTGCTGGTTGCCTGCGGTGATGTTGGACAGGAACCACACTGCCTCCTGCAGGACAGGAGAAGAAACAGCTGCACTCAGTCTGCGACTACTCCTTCAAGTGTTGTGTGTGAGAGGCAGGGCTTACAGAGACTGAATAAGCAGTCAGTGTGTGTGCATGTGTGTCAGGAGGATTGCAGAAATGGTGAGAAGTTCACACATGGAATTCAAAAGGTGTGGACTGAGCTAGATCAGACTCCAGGGGCCTGCTCAGAGCTGTGGCCCCTGGTCGAGATGGGGTGCTGGGGGCGGGGTAGGGGCGGTCGTGAGGCCCTAATCATTGGCTCAGTCACTGAGGGAGGGAGGGGCCTCTGAGTAACAGGCCTCAGATGCACTCCGATATCAGCAGAGACCCATGGGTCTTCAGCGCCCACTATCCTTCACCCAGAAATACTACACACAAACACACTCACATCTCACACTCTACCCACTATCCCAGACCATCCCAAAATCTACTCAAAACTGCAATTTCCATCAGCTTCTTGAAGTCTCCTTGATCCAGCTCTTCCATGATGCGAGTACCTAACTAATAGTTATATCCCCATTCACTGTCATTCATACTAGCACCATGTCTCTGATATCATCACTTCTAGCATGATCAGTCACACTGACACACCTGTTGTGCTGTGGCAAGTTGAAGCAGTGCGGAGTGTGTTTTACCTTGTTGATCTTCTCCTTGGGGTGTGTGAGGAGAGAGGGGAAGTGTCCCAGGGCGTCACAGTTGAGCACCACCTGGGTCTGTTCATCTGTTCCAGTCACTATGTTGCCCACCGCCCGCAGAGCAGCCGTCTAGAGAGAAACACACACAATCAAGTTCCACATAGCAGTCAATACAAACACTCCAAGCATCAACGATCATTCATTCAACTAAATAAAGTAAGCAAACCAACCACCACCCAAAGAATGATTGAGTATGAATATCAGCACAGTAACCACCAGCCAAGGTATCAGGGCCAGGAGTAAGACCCATTCAAGTCCTGAGCAGTATCATCTGTAGGGTCAACTAGGGCTGGGCGGTATACCACATTTTACGATATACTGGTATTGATGCACGGACCGGTTTGGGTTTTTACTTTACGTTCTATAACGGTTTGTTAAATGTGATATGCCGTGTGTAACATCCATTTTTATAGTTTACATTGCTACTTGAGTCATCTTTCTCCACTAGCGTTCTATAATTACACTATTAGTTTGTGTTACATCTGCAAACAGCTAGGTCGTCTTTTCTTAGCAAGTTGGGCCTAAATCTTGTTAGCTGCTAATGCTAATCGCTAGCTAGCTGGCTAGCTAATAAATATACGGAATCAGAGAACGTAATTAGCTATGCAGCCTGATAATACCAGTGATGGTATACATAAATCAGCATGTTGTTTGTGCAACAGTATCTTCTAAATCAAAAAGGAATATGCGAAGCATGAAGTAGCTAAGAGAAAACATTCAATGTAGCCAAAGATTACAGGGTCCCCTAGGAAACAACACTTTGGTTCCTTCCCTGTCACAATAACTCCTCCCAGGCATTTTAATTCATTGTCATGTCAAAAACTATATTCAAAGTTCCCACTATCATATTCTAACTAGAATTAGAATAATCATTCTATTTCCATTATTCCAACAGTTCACCCAAGTGTTTTGCTCTAAATCGCAAGTCAAATCACAATTGAAACATTCTGTTAAAAATAAGGCCTGATTGTTTGCCCATATTGTGCAGCCATACATGGCAGTATGGAAATGATCTCAAATGAGTGCAGATAATAAAGAAATTGATAAATGATGAATTGAACAGTATAAAACAATCAGAATGGAGAAAGACCCATTGAAATCACTTAGAATGTATGTGTTGCCACCTTAGGGTCACACACTACTCGAAGCGAATGTATAACTTTTGTAATTTTGTATTACTTTTTGTATACTGCGATATGATAATTTGGCCATAACGCCCAGCCCCAGGGTGAGCTCACCAACTGCATCATGGTAACTGAATTACACACACACCCACCCACCCGCCCAGACAGGAACCCGTCTCAGGTCAAAACACTGCAGCTCAGGACAAGAGCTCTTCTCCTAACCCTTGCCCTGCCCTAACCTAACTTTATCTAACCACCGCAGTGCACAGGTCTCCATGTACCTGACCGAAAACAACCCCTAGCCTCGCCCCCTTCATGTTTGCAGACCTGAAGGAAACTGATAGGGGTAAACGATATGGTGATGGCTCTACCTATCCTTCTAATGAGCATAGAGAAGCCGCCGCCATATTGCTTACACACCTATCTGATTCCATCACATCTGCAAACCCAGCTATGGTAGGGCAACGGCTCAGTCCTTACAAAAGCAATCATTCCATTTGGTGGGCGTCTGTCTTCCTGAGCCCCACTGAGTAGGATGAAGCTGCTCCTAGATGCTGATCTACGGACAGTTTTGTGGTTAATGATGGGATTTGGGGAGGCTAAGCTGATCCTAGATCTGTCGCCCACAGGCATCTGTGTCTCCGTACCTGCACTTTGACCTCCTGGTGGCTAAGCAGGGGCACCAGGTTGGGCACAATGCCCGAGTCGATGACCATCTGAATCTGCTCATTGCCAGCGTCCGTCAGGTATGACAGAGCCCACACCGTGTCCACCAGGATCTACACACAGGGTCACAGGTCCCAAAAACAAAACATTCACTCATTCATCAACATATGGATCATGCATCAATATCTGCTCGTTTGTTATTAATGGGGGAAATCAATATCAATGTCAACTTTTACTATTCGGGTTGTGTCTTTCTGAATATAATCAGTGATTCAGGAATACTCACATTAACATCAGTGTGGTGGATCAGCACACAGAGAGCTGGAAGTATCTGAGAGAAAAGAGGGAGGGAGAGAGCAAGATAGTCAGTGACAGAGATGCCAACAAAATGACAGGAATATTCCCACTAGAGATGTGACAAATGGACAATATTTATGTTTAAACATCCTTTTGGGGGGGGGGGGGGGTCCAGTATAGGCAGGTCGGTCACCAGGCAGACAGAGTCAGAACCGTGCACTAGGCCCATCTATCGGCAATCAAATGCTCTCTCACAATTTTTTGGCCTTGCAATGTCTCGCAACTTCGGTAAAGCAGGGCCCATCATCAATTAAAAGGCTAGGATATTGAGATGAGCGAGATGCAACACTGCTCTCTCACAGTATTTGCGCATGTGCACGGGTTCGCTTCACGCTGTTCACAGGGTGGTAGCCAGGGCACCAAAACAGCGGAGAAGTTGAGCCTTGCGCTTCAACGCTATTAGTTGTTGCAGAAATTGACCCACTATGCTGTTTACTTTCTGCATCTACTTCATATCACTGAGTCTACCTTTAAATTACACAACTTTATTAATTAATTCAACTTATATAGCACTATTCATTACATAAAGAAATCTCAAATGGATGTAAAGCAGCAAAAAACATAATTAATTATCCTGAGTTGATCAATGGTCAAGAGATTGAAGGTTGAGAAAGTTAATGGCTTGAGTGAGGTCAGCGGAGGGAGGAGGTGGTCAAAGGGGAGAGCCTTTATAGCCCATCGTCTAGTTAGGATATAACACTGAAAATAATGTTTTGTGATAACTACACTGTGATTTTTGTGGGGATAGAAAACTAAAAAACATTGTTTTCGGTTAGGGATCTCCCACACCTTTTTTCTAAGGGGCTTATGGCAGTTTAGAGACATGGTCCAGTATTATTCAGCAGTGATACAGTGCCTTGCAAAAGTATTCATCCCCCTTGGCATTTTTCCTATTTTGTTGCATTACAACCTGTAATTTAAATTGATTTTTATTTGGATTTCATGTAATAGACATACACAAAATAGTCCAAATTGGTCATGTGAAAAAAACAACTTGTTTCAAAAAATTATACAAAATAAATAACGGAAAAGTGGTGCGTGCATATGTATTCACCCCCTTTGCTATGAAGCCCCTAAATAAGATCTGGTGCAACCAATTACCTTCAGAAGTCACATAATTAGTTAAATAAAGTCCACCTGTGTGCAATCTAAGTGTCACCTGTTCTGACAGGCCCCAGGGTCTGCAACGCCACTAAGCAAGGGGCGGCACCATGAAGACCAAGGAGCACTCCAAACAGGTTAGAGACAAAGTTGTGGAGAAGTACAGATCAGGGTTGGGTTATAAAAATATCAAAAACTTTGAACATCCCACGGAGCACCATTAAATCCATTATTAAAAAATGGAAAGATTATGGTACCACAACAAATCTGCCAAGAGAGGGCCGCCCATCAGAACTCATGGACCAGGCAAGGAGGGCATTAATCAGAGAGGCAACAAAGAGACCAAAGATAACCCTGAAGGAGCTGCAAAGCTCCACAGCAGAGATTGGAGTATCTGTCCATAGGACCACTTTAAGCCGTACACTCCACAGAGCTGGGCTTTACAGAAGAGTGGCCAGAAAAAAGCCATTGCTTAAAGAAAAAAATAAGCAAACACGTTTGGTGTTCGCCAAAAGGCATGGGGGAGACTCCCCAAACATATGGAAGAAGGTACTCTGGTAAGATGAGACAAAATTTTTGCTTTTTGGCCATCAAGGAAAACGCTATGTCTGGTGCAAACCCAACACCTCTCATCACCCCGAGAACACCATCCCCATAGTGAAGCATGGTGGTGGCAGCATCATGCTGTGGGGATGTTTTTCATCAGTAGGGACTGGGAAACTGGTCAGAATTGAAGGAATGATGGATGGCGCTAAATACAGGGAAATTCTTGAGGGAAACCTGTTTGTCTTCCAGAGATTTGAGACTGGGATGGAGGTTCCCCTTCCAGCAGGACAACGACCCTAAGCATACGGCTAAAGCAACACCCGAGTGGTTTAAGGGGAAACATTTAAATGTCTTGGAATGGCCTAGTCAAAGCCCAGACCTCAATCCAATTGAGAATCTGTGGTATGACTTAAACATTGCTGTACACCAGCGGAACCCATCCAACTTGAAGGATCTGGAGCAGTTTTGCCTTGAAGAATGGGCAAAAATCCCAGTGGCTAGATGTGCCAAGCTTATAGAGACATACCCCAAGAGACTTGCAGCTGTAATTGCTGCAAAAGGTGGCTCTACAAAGTATTTACTTTGGGGGGGGGGGGGGGGGGGTTGAATAGTTATGCACGCTCAAGTTCTGTTTTTTTGTCTTATTTCTTGTTTGTTTCACAATAAAAAATATTTTGCATCTTCAAAGTGGTAGGCATGTTGTGTAAATCAAATGATACAACCCCCCAGGAGCCAGGAGGACAGAGACACAGATTGATACACACACCCCCTGTACACTACTGTACCGTACATAATGCTCAGGTTCAACAACACACTGACAGCCAGAGAGATTCAGATAAACAGACTAACAGAGACAGTTATTCCTGGATAGTGTCCAAAGATCATTTTGCCAGGACAGATTGACCACGACCCAGGTGGCACACACACACCCTCTCTTACCTCCTGGATGGTCTCCATGGGTGGCGGTGGGTCCTTGTGGCGGCAGAGGTTGACCATGACCCAGGTGACGTTACGGAGGAAGGTGATGGGGATAGAGGGGCTGATGAAGGACAGCAGGGGCTTCACCACGCCCAGACTGATCACATAGTCCCTGCACTGGGGGCCGTCGCCTAGGAACAGACATACAGAACAGACGGTTTCACAAACACTCACCGATGATGCCTTGAGACAATCAGAGAATCCCTGAGCCATTCCCACAATCAGCCTCCATTGTTAGAGGGTCCAAGACACACAGAGAAGGATCCAGACTCACCTATGATGTTGCCCAGGGCCCAGACCGCCTGCTCACACACGTTCTGATGAGGAGAGTGCAGCAGCCTCAGGAACAGTGGCACAGCATCTGCAGGAGAAGAAATGCTCTAATTAATATTCAATAGCTAACTCCATCACCAAAGGCTAGAAATAATCTGCCTTTCAGGTGCACATAAACTACAAATCCAAGACCTGGTAGGCATAATGATCGAAAATCCCACCTAGCCCCCAGAGAGTACTGGCATTGGTTGCGCTGAGGTTGTGAGCTGGTACTTACTGGACTGGACCACTGCCTGAGTCTGCTCTGAGGTTCCTGAGGCAATGTTGGTCAAAGCCCAGGCAGCCTCAAACTGTAGAGATGGACTGGAGACGGAGGCAGAAGTGAGATGAGGCAGTAGAAAGAGAAAGGGTGGAGAGAGGAAGAGGGGAGGGATAGAGAGGGGGAAGAAATTGTGATGAAACGAGAAATGGAAAGGGTTGTTATTCCATCCGTCAGTGGTTATGACAATTCTCACATCTGATTATGAAAGATCCTGACACATTTGCATTGCAGCATACTTCCGTCATCATCTGAAGAGATCCATTCTCAGTACAGTGATGCTTAGCGTACATTCACTGCAGCAATACTTAGATCACAACCACTTGTGTTATGTAAGACACAGTATCTATAACACAAAGTAAAGTCCTGCTTACTTGTCATCTCTGTCCAGACAGTGCACCAGGATGGGTAGAATGCCAGACTTGATCAGGTCATCTATGGGAGGGTTACGGTCACTAGACAACAGCTTCCTGCAGGGAGAGAATGTCCATTATTCACACATATTTGCACTTAAGACACACCCAAACATAAAATAAAGGAATGTGTAATGTACACATCTGAGTTGTTGCACAACACCAGTGCTGTTGAGTACAGACATGACAACGCAATCTCACAATGATTACACAAGACCGGCAACAATGACACAGAACTAAGTCTAGCATGTTCGTCAGAAACCAAGAAATAATTCATGGGCTATGCTCCAGAATCAGCCGCTCCACAACATTCTAGAGATGGTTTTTGGAACCATGTTTGAGTGTGAATCACCATGGCAACCACCAGAGCCAGATGTAGGAGGAGAGAGTTCCTACCTTGCAGCCTGCACGGCACTCAGCTGAACTCCCTGGTTGTCACTGGTGGCATTCTGAAACAACAGCACACAGGAAATCACATACAGTGGAAGGAAATACATGTCTGTAAGAAATTTTTCAAAATTGTAAGTGTGAGATGCACTTACTTGTACTATTACTTCAAGAGAGGTGTTTTGCTGCAAGATAAAAGGAGGTACTTAGTTAGGGAACAATTTATTTTGCCGATGTCAAACACGGCCAGAGGGATCGTAATGTGTTTCTTTGCACTGTGGCCACACCTCAGGGTAATTAGTCAGGCCTTGGGAGGCAGTCCTGACTAGGAAAAACAAGTCAGAATGTCTGGAGACATCAGTCCCCGAGGAATGTCAACATGGGCCAAAATTTGTACATCACAAATCATTTTTAAAAATCTTAGAAAAGAACACAGTACAGTTGATAGTCATCCTATTTTTATCATGTTTTGTTCATATTTTATTGCAACAAGAGGTCCCCTCCCATTTGATTTGGATTGCATGTGGATATCTTTTAGCTAACAGTTCTAGGAACTCTATCTTTACCATAGATCTAAATCACCTGTTAATCCCTATCACATGAGTGATTACTTCAAGGAAGGAAGGAAAGAGGGACATAACAGAGGGCCAATCAGAACGTACCGATCTGAAGTCTCCGTCAGCATCAGAGTCTTCACAGATGTCCTCGTGGGGCACGTTTCTCCTCTTCAGCAGGTGTTCGTCCCTTTTGTTCTGCAGGGAGCAGGGCAAGACAGCTGTCTTAACGTACATGCATCAGCATGGCAACAGGCTTAACTATTAAACAGGCATTTTAAAGGGATCCTTCGGGATGCTAGCAGATACCCATAGATTTCCAGCCATTGTGCTAACGCTAGTTAGCATTGGCTCGCAAAACTACCATCAGACTGGACACAGACATAAAAATGGTACCCACAAGTTCACCTGACTCTTGGGAAGTAGATAAAGGGTCTTATTGCCAAAATTCCGAAGTATCCCTTTAAACGCATCTTTGATAACCTGACTGAAATGCATTTGTATCTTGTCTGACATAGATTAAAGGAAAGAAGGTGAATGATTACCTTGCGGAGTTCCACCACCACCTCTGTCCTCTGTCTTCTCATCGTCTATAGGGGAGAAAACACATACATTAGCCTAGTACAAATATACACTGTATGTGTGCCTGATTGTGTGTTGATACTTCCACAATCCAAGCCCAAAACATAAATGAGATGTTTATCCTCCCAATATGATGAGATGACAGCATCCTGTATATTTGTGCTTAGAGAGCTGGTCAGAGTCAGAATGTTCATTAGTTCCCATCCACAGTTTTGGATGGCACAGTGATAGAACCAGCCTGCCATACCACTGCCTGAAATCACCAGCTCACGCTCACATTATAACATGGACACCATTTAGATAGACTGACTTAACACAGATCTCAACTGCTCCACGGTTGGTGTTTTGTATCTTAGGGTTCATGTTAATATTGGGTGGTAATATGAGGGACCATTTTCAAGCACCTGATTGACAGACATTACATTACTTATAAGGACTGATTAAGTAATTTGCTGTCATAAAATACTGGCCTTTGGCCATTTGTCATGATCGGATGATAGTGAAAGTATTAAGTTAAATTCTTCCTTCTGTCTAGAAAGGCCCTGCCCATTTCCTTCTCAGAAAATTATAATATTCCCTCTCCACAGTGAAGTGAGAGACAGTTCATCACTAAACTATGAACAGCACTTCTATCATCATGTCTTGGTGTGACATAGCCTAGTTATGCATGTTAGCTGTTATGCAAGCAATATTCTTGTTTCCACCGCAAACAACGCCCCTGCCGTTGACCAGTCATATTATGTCATCATTAAAAATAAATCAGGCACTTCTTGTCAAACTGAATACAAAGACAACATGATTTCCTGACTATCTGTCTGAAACACCATAATACATACACCTAGCTAGTATATGTCTTCCTATAATCTGTTCCCCTTGCCTATAATAATTTAGCTTCCACTAGTTTGAACTGAAAATGTAGTTAAATTGAAGAAGCCTTGGGTGTTGTTGTGGTGCCCTTGCACCCAGTCTGGAACGGTCTGGGGGGGGAAATAGCTTTGGGACACAACATCAGGAGTCTGTATATTGGTTGTACTCCCCGAGTTGTGCATCATTCTGATGGCTGGCGACTTAAAATAACCCTACCACAAAGCCGGCTTCACCAAAAAACGTTTCCAGACAACAAATGCATGTGCATAATCTCTAGGAACTCTACATGTTGTGGTTAAGTTATTTTCTGTCGCCACCCAACAGAACGATTCACAACTCTGGGAGTCCAACCAATACACAGACCCCCGATGTGTCCAAACCTAGGGAAAACACTGGTTAGTATAATGTGACGTTAATGTTTAACTCTCCTACACTTGCAGGCTTTCCATCCATCTACCTCACAATGGCTATAACTTTCGTTATGTGTCTGCCAAGGCCTACAAAGGGGCCCTGACGACCAGCTAAATTCCGCCATCGTTTTGATAAGCTACGCTAGCAGGTTAGCTAGTAACCTAGCTAGCTACCAGCAACGCGTCCTGGCTAACTAGACATAATTAAATATCTGTAGTTAAGGAAGCTGATAACTAGTAAGAGGCTAACATTTACCATTACATTTGACACTTGGAGCAACTAACTACGAAGCTAAAGTTAATTGACAAACTCAGTTGGGTGGCTAACGTTAGCTAGCTAAATTAATCTAGCTAACGTTAGCTGACCAGTTAACGTTAGTTAATATAGTTGAGGTTCTTACTGCGTAATTCTGTCTTTGAGGTCATTAGTTAGCTAGCCAAGCCATCCAACGGTAGGTATCAGTTTTAAAATCTTACTGGCTACATTAATATAGCTAACGATATATAGCGTCTGATAATTGCGTGTAAATTAGTTGGCTAACTAACTACATGACATAGCTAGCAAGCTATAGTCGGGGAGAGGTGGTACATTATAGCTGGCTAGTTAACTACATACTTAGCTACCTAACGTTAGCTAATCCAAACCAGTCGTTAGAAAGGGATACGAATCTCGTTTAGTGAACCAAATTATCCCCCGAAAATATGTGGTTAGGTATGTCAATTCCAAACCTCAACACCAAACTGGATAGGTTGTCTGACACAGCTACCCAACTACATTTCAGAGGACTGTCGAATAGCAAATATGGCTAGCTAGAACAGCGTGTTTGTCAGTGTGCCATTGCTATCACGGCCTGTAGTTAAATAGTTAGCTACCAGGTTAGCTTAGGATGGAACTGGAAGTCGTTTGCTAGCTCGGTTAGCTTAGTTTGTTGGGGACGTTTCACGTGTTGAGGGTTACTTTTATTCAGGTTCAGAAAGTCGGGTGGATGGATATAAAGGCCTTGATCTATTTGACGATCAGATAAGGCCTGGTTTGGGCTAGGTGCAAAGTTCTAGATCCTTAAAATTACAAACGACGTCACACAGCGCAGCCCCAAGCAACAAAATATCGCATATGAAACCGGACCCCTCGACGGAATCAGAATACTTTACCTCCAAATCGCGACCCTTGTTCTTGAAATTCTTCAGCCGCTGGTTGTCTAGTTTCTCGTTGTCAGTCATGTTAGCAATTTTAGCTATGTTTTAACACCGTTTGAAATTAATTAGCTAGCCGCTACTCCTTTCAAGTTCTTTTTTTCAGGCCTTTCAGGTACGGGACTATTTTTTGTTGGTCTATCCGCGGTGCACACTGGGAATGCCGGTGTTAGAGGCACAGCCTCGCTCTGGCGTAGAAGGGTGGGGAATTCCCGTTATTGCTCACTCATTGGTCTTGCGAAAGAGGTTATTATTCTATTAAACCATCACTAGGTTGCGCTGTGGTTTGCAGCTAGTTCAGACCACCACACTGTATCTCAGATTATTATCATCAATAAATTAAACAAATAGTGGGCATGAAAGTTCTTCTAGTCTCATGATTGAGTAACGTTAACGTTATGATCTGTCAATCAGTGGATTTTGGTAAAGCGTTAGGCCTAAACAGTTACTAGTCCTATACTGATACAGTGGGGGAAAAAGTATTTAGTCAGCCACCAATTGTGCAAATTCTCCCACTTAAAAAGATGAGAGAGGCCTGTAATTTTCATCATAGGTACACGTCAACTATGACAGACAAAATGAGAAAAAGAAATCCAGAAAATCACATTGTAGGATTTTTAATGAATGTATTTGCAAATTATGGTGGAAAAATAAGTATTTGGTCAATAACAAAAGTTTCTCAATACTTGTTATATACCCTTTGTTGGCAATGACACAGGTCAAACGTTTTCTGTAAGTCTTCACAAGGTTTTCACACACTGTTGCTGGTATTTTGGCCCATTCCTCCATGCAGATCTCCTCTAGAGCAGTGATGTTTTGGGGCTGTCGCTGGGCAACACAGACTTTCAACTCCCTCCAAAGATTTTCTATGGGGTTGAGATCTGGGCCCGTATCCTTAAAGATTCTGAGAATCCTCTCAGAGAGCTCCTAACTTAACCTAAAAATTCCTTGCCAGGAGTTTTAGCTTAGAAGTGATTCCAGAACATTTTCAGTGAACTCTGAGCCAGGAATGGATGAAAAATCCTATCTTAGTGAGGAGGTGTGGTTGACCCCGTTGCTAGGTATGAGTCATCATTTCAAAAGCCGTGATTGGTTGATCCTACAAGTTTGATGAAAATGAACTTTTGGTGATAATGAGCAAAGGATGTACCCTCAAATCAATAAACATAATTATACACTCTAATCTTATGCAGACTATAATTGTAAATAATATTTCACATTCAAGAAAATATCTGGAAAATGAATAGTAAGCTGTAGGGGTTATAGCCTAACATTAGAATCTAAAATATGTGAAAACTTAAGCTCATTACACCCTGTTCAAATAATGATTTGTGTCTCATTTGCTCATATTAATATCCTAGCTGGCATATTTTGTACTTTCACTTCCATATGGACCCCATTGAAAACAAGATGGCCTATCTCAAGGGGCTGTCCTTAATGAAGTAGAAATTGCAACGTTACAACTCAGTGTGAACTTAACGAGGGTAACACAGCTCAGCTTTTAACAATGTCTGTGATTGCTGGCTGGTCTATTTATGAAGGCTTGTTAACAAATATCCTACAAACACAGAAAATGGAGAAAAAAAGGAATCGCAAGCTGAACTGGACTGAGGAGCAAGGTTTGTTGCTGGCCCAGTTGGTGAACGAACATAAAGGTATGTTACGAGGAAAATTTGGCCCAACTGTCACTAGCCAAGGCAAGAGGCGCGCCTGGGACACAATATCCCAAACAATCAATGCCTCTTTTCCACTGGTGGTGCGGACAGGCGACGATTGTGAGAAAAGGTGGTATGTGCTGCAGTCCAAGGCAAAAGATGAGATTGCAGCACACAAGCGGGAATCCTCACTCACAGGTGAGCAAAATACTATGGCCTACCACATAATCTGGCAATTTGCTCCTGCTGGCAAAGTTAATTTACATGCCTAAGTACTGTGTTCATTGACTGTTTCTTTCTAGGGGGTGGACCACCTGCAAAGCGGCTGTCCCAGGTGGCCGACACTGTCTTTCAAGTCCTGGGACACTCTGAGGTCAGTGTCACCGGGCTGCCAACAGGCATTGACACGTCAATGATGCATGCCCTTGAAATGCTGCAAAGGTAGGACACAGGGTTATTCATATCAACAGTGTTTATTCATTGCAGAAGCCATTTCATGTGTTATCCATGCTCATTGTATTAAATTAATTTAATCAAAACAATAATTAAACTAGGCCTATGTATTTCTGTAGCATGGAGCCATCACAAGAACCGGGCCCATCAAGTTTGCCGCCTGAACCATCTGCAGCTGCTACTCAGGATAGCCCGGCGGATCAAACACCATTCCCATCCGCAGCACCTGCTCCGTCAGCATCCCTGCAGGAGAGAAGATTGCAACTCACAATTGATGTGTTTGAACAACAAAAAAAAGTCCTTTCCCTTCAGGAGGAGTACTACCGCCTTAAAATTGAACACCTAAAAAATAAACCATTTAGAGATTGTGTTCTGTGTCTTGCATTTAACAGTTGCAGGTGATGTGCAGTAAAACTGTGGTAGTTCTTAATACCATCACAAGTTCTCAAATGACATGGGGCTACAGCTTGCCTGAAATGTAAATTTGTGAAGTTTGCCCTGTAAGGCAGTCCACTCTGGGCTAGGTTCCCCTGTGGAATGTGAATATCTTCTTCACCACCATCCTCATCGTTGTCTCCATCCTCATCCTCATCGCCATCCTCCAGAGGTTCTGCAATCTGTCTAACCTTGCAAATATTGTGTAATATTGCACAGGCTATGATGAGTTTGCTGACTTTTTCAGGCCTCAGCCGCACCTCTCCGTGGAGAACATGAAAGCGCCTCTTAAGCTGGCCTATGCCACGCTCCACCACCGCTCTTGTTGTCTTGTGGGCCCTACAATAGAATACAGACCTTTAATTATTTGATGGAAATATTGCACTACTTGGATGCTCTAACATATTGCTTGCATTTCATTTCCATGATTTTTGTATTGTTTGGCTTACCTGTTATAGTTTAGTTGGGGCCCTTGGCGTGGCTGGAGGTAAGGTGTAAGGAGCCATGGTTTGCATGGGTAGCCACTGTCCCCTAACAAGTGGCAATTAGCTGGCACATAGCGTCTCTCAAAAAGCTGTCTGATGCCACTCTCGGAGAGCATTCTCGCATCATGTGTGGAGCCTGGCCATTTAGCCACAATGTCCAAAATCTTCCAGGCCGCATTGAACACTATTTGCACATTGATGCTGTGGAAATTCTTCCTGTTAACAAAGACAGCCTCGTCCTCTGATGGCGCAATTATTCTCACATGTGTTCCATCAATTACACCCACAACGCCAGGGAATCCTGCAATGTCCATAAATGCCCTTTTATGTGTGTGTAAAGTGCGGGCATCCAGCGGGAATGAAACAAATTGTGTCACAATATTAGGTTGTGACAAAGCTGTCAGTGTTTGGGTGATGACTCTGCTGACGGAGGATTGGGACAGACCCAAGTCATCACTGCTGCATTGTTGCATTTTCCCTGTTGCCAAATACCTCAGGGTTGTGATTACTTTCTTCTCCGGTGTAATAGCGTTGTGGCGTCGAGTTGGTGAAGTAATTGCATCTCTAAGGAGATCCACCACAAACATGATTCCTGCACGATCCAATCTGTAGCGTCTCAATAATTCCCTGTCATCCAGTGTTTGCAGGACATCTCTCCTGCCTCCTCTGTTGGCCATTTTGTGCAGCTGCTTAGGGTAACTCCTAAGCCACTAAAAGTCCTCTTCCCTGCTCTTAGCAGATCTCGCCTTAGGAGACCTTTTAAGCGCTAGGACTCTTGAGGAATAGCTTTTATATTAACTGGGATTTTCGTGTCACTTTTAGGGGAAATTCTAAGAAAACGTCATGCCTCTGAGAATTTTCTTAGAATTTGGCCGCTAGGAGCCACTTTTTGCACAAAAATTCTTTAGAGATACGGGCCCTGGAGACTGGCTAGGCCACTCCAGGACCTTGAAATGCTTCTTACGAAGCCACTCCTTCGTTGCCCGGGCGGTGTGTTTGGGATCATTGTCATGCTGAAAGACCCAGCCACGTTTCATCTTCAATGCCCTTGCTGATGGAAGGAGGTTTTCACCCAAAATCTCACGATACATGGCCCCATTCATTCTTTCCTTTACACGGATCAGTCGTCCTTGTCCCTTTTCAGAAAAACAGCCCCAAAGCATGATGTTTCCACCCCCATGCTTCACAGTAGGTATGGTGTTCTTTGGATGCAACTCAGCATTCTTTGTCCTCCAAACACGACGAGTTGAGTTTTTACCAAAAAGTTCTATTTTGGTTTCATCTGACCATATGACATTCTCCCAATCCTCTTCTGGATCATCCAAATGCACTCTAGCAAACATCAGACGGGCCTGGACATGTACTGGCTTAAGCAGGGGGACACGTCTGGCACTGCAGGATTTGAGTCCCTGGCGGCGTAGTGTGTTACTGATGGTAGGCTTTGTTACTTTGGTCCCAGCTCTCTGCAGGTCATTCACTAGGTCCCCCCGTGTGGTTCTGGGATTTTTGCTCACCGTTCTTGTGATCATTTTGACCCCACGGGGTGAGATCTTGTGTGGAGCCCCAGATTGAGGGAGATTGTCTTCCATTTCCTAATAATTGCTCCCGCAGTTGATTTCTTCAAACCAAGCTGCTTACCTATTGCAGATTCAGTCTTCCCAGCCTGGTGCAGGTCTACAATTTTGTTTCTGGTGTCCTTTGACAGCTCTTTGGTCTTGGCCATAGTGGAGTTTGGAGTGTGACTGTTTGAGGTTGTGGACAGGTGTCTTTTATACTGATAACAAGTTCAAACAGGTGCCATTAATACAGGTAACGAGTGGAGGACAGAGGAGCCTCTTAAAGAAGAAGATACAGGTCTGTGAGAGCCAGAAATCTTGCTTGTTTGTAGGTGACCAAATACTTATTTTCCACCATAATTTGCAAATAAATTCATTAAAAATCTTACAATGTGATTTTCTGGATTTTTTCCCCCTCAATTTGTCTGTCATAGTTGAAGTCTACATATGATGAAAATTACAGGCCTCTCTCATCTTTTTAAGTGGGAGAACTTGCACAATTGGTGGCTGACTAAATACTTCCCCCCCCCACTGTATATTGATATCGATATAGACTTTTTCCATCATTAATACATATCAAGTTTAGTTGCCTTCTTGACCCTGAAACTATCTATTGTAATCACTATGGCAACAATCAGAAATGTAGCTAGGCACCAACTGCCAAAGTCAAATGTCAAAAGTGTTATTTAACCTATTTAAATAATACGTTAACGTTAACAATGTCCAGAATTGTTTTTCTTCTCCATAATAGGCTACAAGCACATAGCTAGTAACGTTACAACAGTAAGTTAACGCGTTAGTCGTTAACGTTAGCTATGACTGTTACAATTAGCGAAAGTAAGATAGATACCATCAAATATATTGTTTTCAACATAAAACAACTATGTTGTGCATTATAGTGAGCTTCATTGTGTATAGGCAAACATACCTGCAGGTCCATTTGGTGAACACTTAATTAATATTTCCAGGGCAATACCAAGTTGTCTAAAGTGCAAAGTCCTCCAGTTTCATCTAAAAAATGTTGTGTCCCAGAAAAAAAAAACTTTATTGAATTCTAGAATGTGGAACATGGAACTAAAATCAAATTTGATGTTACAGAGCCAATTCCAATTGAACTCTATCTTTTTTAATGGAATGTATAGGACATACTTACCATAATGGAAGCACTGTTTTGGAACATGTTTATCATTCTAATCCACAGATATCACACACTCTTTTGAGATCTCTCAATCAGTATGATCTCTCAATCAGTGTATTTGGTATAAGCCTACTACTCCTGTGTCTAAACTTGTAATTTCTAAACCAAAGAAGTCTATAAATGTTGCATATTGCTCTCTCGTGAGGGGTTTGTGATTTGTGATGTTGTTCAGTCCATTTGAATACGGATTATTCCCCTGTTTGCTCCAGATAAATTAGTCTACAAAATAACTGTGCAGGGTAAATGCATTGCATCTGATACTGGTCATGACTATGTAAAATATTCAATAGTTTAAATTCCTGCCTTGAAAAGTAACACCTTCAATAACAATTAGGCGACAGTGGTTTTTAATCTATAATAAATAAATGACAAGGAAATGCAGAAATTCACATTGATGTATCAAAATCATACAACCCTTTTGAACAATCAACAAACGTGCAAAATGATAGCTTTCAGCGTGAGATACGTTGTGATCTGAAGTTTGTTCTGGAGAGTCTGGTTCCCATATTCAAGTATGAATGATCCAACACAGGGCATTCTGAATCTTCACCTACTCTGCTCAAAATAATCCTGAAGAAGAATACAAAATAATCCAAGGGAGATTATTACACCCATCCACAGGGTTTTATAATCACTGGTCCTAGCTGCAGCCCAGGCCTTGTGTCTTGGTCATCATCGTAATGGCTTTGGGCTTCAGTTGTTTTACTCTGTTCTTTATATCCACCTCAGTCTGCTTTAGTGAAGTCTTCAACAGATAGGCAACCCTTCTGAAGCCTTCCTCCAGGCCCACACCAGTCCTCCCAGAGCACGGCTGGACAAACCAGTCCCTGTTCCCACATACCCTCCTCAGGTCCAACCTGTGGGTGATCTCCAGTGGGCTTGCTGCCCCGGGGAGGTCCTGCTTATTGGCCAGCACCACCAGAGGAATGCTCTTTAGACTCCCGCTCCTCAGCACCTGTTGGGTGATGTAAAAGATCAGTATACACATTATTATACCCCATAACAACATGGCCCAATATGACAAGAAAGAGATCTGGTTATGACCTGTCATTTATTTACATTCATGCATCAGGATTAGGCTGAAAAACGTTGTATTATGAATAAATAATGACCTGATGGAGCTCTTTCTTTGCCTCCTCCAGACGCCTGCGGTCCCAGCTGTCCACCACAAACACCAGGGCCTCTGTGCCCAGGTAGTGGTGCTTCCAGTGGGGTCTCATCCTCTGCTGGCCTCCCACGTCCCACACGGTCAACCCCGGACCCCTCGCCTCCGTCTCCAGCATCTCCACGTTGAAGCCCACGGTGGGCACGGTGATGACAGACTCGTTGTACTTGAGCTTGTAGAGCAGGGTGGACTTCCCCGAGCTGTCCAGGCCCAGCATCACAATCTGAGCCTGCTGAGGGTGCTTAGACCCATGCAGTCCCATGCTCAACCCAAACACAGGTCCTATTGTCTGGAGAAAAAGACTGGCTTGTGTTATTGTTGCTGCCTCAGCTCTGTGCAGCAATGCCCTGCCCGCAGTTACTTTGTGCTCTGCTCTGTAAGCTCTGTCTTTTTCTGAGCTCTGGCTGTGATGAATCCCCTCTTATAAAGTCAGGGTGCAAATCAGAATGGCTTATGTACACCGAGGAGGCAGCAAGACCACTCCCCCCGTTGTAGTAAGATGCCCAAGTCATTATGCAGCTTTTGGTAAAGCTTTTTATGTCTCTGGGGATAGTTCAGGTTAGAGCCTCTCAATGTCTTATACTACTATTGCACTGCTGAAAGAGTAACCTGCTTCAGACCATCACACTCAGCAGGAAGTCCTTTTTAGGGCGTAGGTGGGTTTGTGTTCCTTCCTGAGTGACCGTCTCCTGGAAATGGCGTCAGAGTGACAGTTTTAGACCAGAAGGTCATGGGTACTCATCTGGCCTGTATGGTTAGTGGGTTACATCATACAGTTACAGTTGAAGTCGGAAGTTTACATACACTTACAGTGGGGAAAAAAAGTATTTAGTCAGCCACCAATTGTGCAAGTTCTCCCACTTAAAAAGATGAGAGAGGCCTGTAATTTTCATCATAGGTACACGTCAACTATGACAGACAAAATGAGAATTTTTTTTCCAGAAAATCACATTGTAGGATTTTTAATGAATTTATTGGCATATGATGGTGGAAAATAAGTATTTGGTCAATAACAAAAGTTTCTCAATACTTTGTTATATACCCTTTGTTGGCAATGATACAGGTCAAACGTTTTCTGTAAGTCTTCGCAAGGTTTTCACACACTGTTGCTGGTATTTTGGCCCATTCCTCCATGCAGATCTCCTCTAGAGCAGTGATGTTTTGGGGCTGTCGCTGGGCAACACAGACTTTCAACTCCCTCCAAAGATTTTCTATGGGGTTGAGATCTGGAGACTGGCTAGGCCACTCCAGGACCTTGAAATGCTTCTTACGAAGCCACTCATTCGTTGCCCTGGCGGTGTGTTTGGGATCATTGTCATGCTGAAAGACCCAGCCACGTTTCATCTTCAATGCCCTTGCTGATGGAAGGAGGGTTTCACTGAAAATCTCACGATACATGGCCCCATTCATTCTTTCCTTTACACGGATCAGTCGTCCTGGTCCCTTTGCAGAAAAACAGCCCCAAAGCATGATGTTTCCAACCCCATGCTTCACAGTAGGTATGGTGTTCTTTGGATGCAACTCAGCATTCTTTGTCCTCCAAACATGACGAGTTGAGTTTTTACCAAAAAGTTATATTTTGGTTTCATCTGACCATATGACATTCTCCCAATCCTCTTCTGGATCATCCAAATGCACTTCAGACGGGCCTGGACATGTACTGGCTTAAGCAGGGGGACACGTCTCGCACTGCAGGATTTGAGTCCCTGGCGGCGTAGTGTGTTACTGATGGTTGGCTTTGTTACTTTGGTCCCAGCTCTCTGCAGGTCATTCACTAGGTCCCCCCGTGTGGTTCTGGGATTTTTGCTCACCGTTCTTGTGATCATTTTGACCCCACGGGGTGAGATCTTGCGTGGAGCCCCAGATCGAGGGAGATTATCAGTGGTCTTGTATGTCTTCCATTTCCTAATAATTGCTCCCACAGTTGATTTCTTCAAACCAAGCTGCTTACCTATTGCAGATTCAGTCTTCCCAGCCTGGTGCAGGTCTACAATTTTGTTTTTGGTGTCCTTTGACAGCTCTTTGGTCTTGGCCATTGTGAAGTTTGGAGTGTGACTGTTTGAGGTTGTGGACAGGTGTCTTTTATACTGATAACAAGTTCAAACAGGTGCCATTAATACAGGTAACGAGTGGAGGACAGAGGAGCCTCTTAAAGAAGAAGTTACAGGTCTGTGAGAGCCAGAAATCTTGCTTGTTTGTAGGTGACCAAATACTTATTTCCCACCATAATTTGCAAATAAATTCATTAAAAATCCTACAATGGGATTTTCTGGATTTTTTTTTCTCAATTTGTCTGTCATAGTTGACGTGTACCTATGATGAAAATTACAGGCCTCTCTCATCTTTTTAAGTGGGAGAACTTGCACAATTGGTGGCTGACTAAATACTTTTTTCCCCCACTGTAGGTTGGAGTCATTAAAACTCGTTTCTCAACCACTCCACAAATTTCTTGTTAACAAACTATAGTTTTGGCAAGTCGGTTAGGACATCTACTTTGTGCATGACACAAGTAATTTTTCCAACAATTGTTTACAGACAGATTATTTCACTTATAATTCACTGTATCACAATTCCAGTGGGTCAGAAGTTTACATGCACTAAGTTGACTGTGCCTTTAAACAGCTTGGAAAATTCCAGAAAATGATGTCATGGCTTTAGAAGTTTCTGATAGGCTAATTAACATCATTTTAGTAAATTGGAGGTGTACCTGTGGATGTATTTCAAGGCCTACCTTCAAACTCAGTGCTTCTTTGCTTGACATCATGGGAAAATCAAAAGAAATCAGCCAAGATCTCAGAAAACAAATTGTAGACCGCCACAAGTCTGCTTCATCCTTGGGAGCAATTTCCAAACGCCTGAAGGTACCACGTTCATCTGTACAAACAATAGTACGCAAGTATAAACACCATGGGACCACGCTGCCGTCATACCGCTCAGGAAGGAGACGCGTTCTGTCTCCTAGAGATGAATGTACTTTGGTGCGAAAAGTGCAAATCAATCCCAGAACAACAGCAATGGACCTTGTGAAGATGCTGGAGGAAACAGGTACAAAAGTATCTATATCCACAGTAAAACAAGTCCTATATCGACATAACCTGAAAGGCCGCTCAGCAAGGTAGAAGCCACTGCTCCAAACCACCATAAAAAAGCCAGACTACGGTTTGCAACTGCACATGGGGACAAAGATCGTACTTTTTTGAGAAATGTCCTCTGGTCTGATTAAACAAAAATAGAACTGTTTGGCCATAATGACCATTGTTATGTTTGGAGGAAAAAGGGGAAGGCTTGCAAGCCGAAGAACACCATCCCAACCGTGAAGCATGGGGGTGGCAGAATCATGCTGTGGGGGTGCTTTGCTGCAGGAGGGACTGGTGCGCTTCACAAAATAGATGGCATCATGAGGAAGGAAAATTATGTGGATATATTGAAGAAACATCTCAAGACATCAGTCAGGAAGTGAAAGCTTGGTCGCAAATGGGTCTTCAAAATCGACAATGACCCCAAGCATACTTCCAAAGTTGTGGCAAAATGGCTTAAGGACAAGAAAGTCAAGGTATTGGAGTGGCCATCACAAAGCCCTGACCTCAATCCTATAGAAAATGTGTGGGCAGAACTGAAAAAGCATGTGCGAGCAAGGAGGCCTACAAACCTGACTTATTTACACCAGCTCTGTTAGCAGGAATGGGCCAAAATTCACCGAACTTATTGTGGGAAGCTTGTGGAAGGCTACACAAAACATTTGACCCAAGTTAAACAATTTAAAGGCAATGCTACCAAATACTAATTGAGTGTTTGTAAACTTCTGACCCACTGGGAATGTGATTAAATAAATAAAAGCTAAAATAAATCATTCTCTCTACTATTATTCTGACATTTCACATTCTTAAAATAAAGTGGTGATCCTAACTGACCTAAGACAGGGTATTTTTACTAGGATTAAATGTCAGGAATTGTGAAAAACTGAGTTTAAATGTACACTGCTCAAAAAAATAAAGGGAACACTTAAACAACACATCCTAGATCTGAATGAATGAAATAATCTTATTAAATACTTTTTGTCTTTACATAGTTGAATGTGCTGACAACAAAATCACACAAAAATTATCAATGGAAATCAAATGTATCAACCCATGGAGGTCTGGATTTGGAGTCAGCCTCAAATTTAAAGTGGAAAACCACACTACAGGCTGATCCAACTTTGATGTAATGTCCTTAAAACAAGTCAAAATGAGGCTCAGTAGTGTGTGTGGCCTCCACGTGCCTGTATGACCTCCCTACAACGCCTGGGCATGCTCCTGATGAGGTGGCGGATGGTCTCCTGAGGGATCTCCTCCCAGACCTGGACTAAAGCATCCGCCAACTCCTGGACAGTCTGTGGTGCAACGTGGCGTTGGTGGATGGAGCGAGACATGATGTCCCAGATGTGCTCAATTGGATTCAGGTCTGGGGAATGGGCGGTCCATAGCATCAATGCCTTCCTCTTGCAGGAACTGCTGACACACTCCAGCCACATGAGGTCTAGCATTGTCTTGCATTAGGAGGAACCCAGGGCTAACCGCACCAGCATATGGTCTCACAAGGGGTCTGAGGATCTCATCTCGGTACCTAATGGCAGTCAGGCTACCTCTGGTGAGCACATGGAGGACTGTGTGGCCCCCCAAAGAAATGCCACCCCACACCATGACTGACCCACCGCCAAACCGGTCATGCTGGAGGATGTTGCAGGCAGCAGAACGTTCTCCACGGCGTCTCCAGACTCTGTCACGTCTGTCACGTGCTCAGTGTGAACCTGCGTTCATCTGTGAAGAGCACAGGGCGCCAGTGGCGAATTTGCCAATCTTGGTGTTCTCTGGCAAATGCCAAACGTCCTGCACGGTGTTGGGCTGTAAGCACAACCCCCACCTGTGGACGTCAGGCCCTCATACCACCCTGATGGAGTCTGTTTCTGACCGTTTGAGCAGACACATGCACATTTGTGGCCTGCTGGAGGTCATTTTGCAGGGCTCTGGCAGTGCTCCTCCTGCTCCTCCTTGCACAAAGGCGGAGGTAGCGGTCCTGCTGCTGGGTTGTTGCCTTCCTACGGCCTCCTCTACGTCTCCTGATGTACTGGCCTGTCTCCTGGTAGCGCCTCCATGCTCTGGACACTACGCTGACAGACACAGCAAACCTTCTTGCCACAGCTCGCATTGATGTGCCATCCTGGATGAGCTGCACTACCTGAGCCACTTGTGTGGGTTGTAGACTCCGTCTCATGCTACCACTAGAGTGAAAGCACCGCCAGCATTCAAAAGTGACCAAAACATCAGCCAGGAAATATAGGAACTGAGAAGTGGTCTGTGGTCACCACCTGCAGAACCACTCCTTTATTGGGGGTGTCTTGCTAATTGCCTATAATTTCCACCTGTTGTCTATTCCATTTGCACAACAGCATGTGAAATGTATTGTCAATCAGTGTTGCTTCCTAAGTGGACAGTTTGATTTCACAGAAGTGTGATTGACTTGGAGTTACATTGTGTTGTTTAAGTGTTCCCTTTATTTTTTTGAGCAGTGTATTTGGCTAAGGTGTATGTAAACTTCAGACTTCAACTGCATATTTGAAGCCACAACATGCCAGACCAGCACATCGTCACAACACAACCATTTGGGAATGTCGGCTGAGGGTGTAGATTCCAGGCAGCATAGCATGAGAACTTTCATAGTCCACCATATAAATAGGCCGGTCTATTGTTCAAACATAAATGTCATTATTAGTATCACCAGTATAAATCATATACAGTGAGGGAAAAAAGTATTTGATCCCCTGTTGATTTTGTACGTTTGCCCACTGACATGATCAGTCTATAATTTTAATGGTAGCTTTATTTGAACAGTGAGAGACAGAATAACAACAACAAAAATCCAGAAAAACACATGTCAAAAATGTTATCAATTGATTTGCATTTTAATGAGGGAAATAAGTATTTGACCCCTCTGCAAAACATTACTTAGTACTTGATGGCAAAACCCTTGTTGGCAATCACAGAGGTCAGACGTTTCTTGTAGTTGGCCACCAGGTTTGCACACATCTCAGGAGGGATTTTGTCCCACTCCTCTTTGCAGATCTTCTCCAAGTCATTAAGGTTTCGAGGCTGACGTTTGGCAACTCAAACCTTCAGCTCCATCCACAGATTTTCTATGGGATTAAGGTCTGGAGACTGGCTAGGCCACTCCAGGACCTTAATGTGCTTCTTCTTGAGCCACTCCTTTGTTGCCTTGGCCGTGTGTTTTGGGTCATTGTCATGCTGGAATACCCATCCACGACCCATTTTCAATGCCTTGGCTGAGGGAAGGAGGTTCTCACACAAGATTTGATGGTACATGGTGCCGTCCATCGTCCCTTTGATGCGGTGAAGTTGTCCTGTCCCCTTAGCAGAAAAACACCCCCAAAGCATAATGTTTCCACCTCCATGTTTGACGGTGGGGATGGTGTTCTTGGGGTCATAGGCAGCATTCCACCTCCTCCAAACACGGCGAGTTGAGTTGATGCCAAAGAGCTCGATTTTGGTCTCATCTGACCACAACACTTTCACCCAGTTCTCCTCTGAATCATTCAGATGTTCATTGGAAAACTTCAGACAGGCCTGTATATGTGCTTTCTTGAGCAGGTGGACCTTGCGGGCGCTGCAGGATTTCAGTCCTTCACAGCGTAGTGTGTTACCAATTGTTTTCTTGGTGACTATGGTCCAAGCTGCCTTGAGATCATTGACAAGATCCTCCCGTGTAGTTCTGGGCTGATTCCTCACCGTTCTCATGATCATTGCAACTCCACGAGGTGAGATCTTGCATGGAGCCCCAGGCCGAGGGAGATTGACAGTTCTTTTGTGTTTCTTCCATTTGCGAATAATCGCACCAACTGTTGTCAGCTTCTCACCAAGCTGCTTGGCGATGGTCTTGTAGCCCATTCCAGCCTTGTGTAGGTCTACAATCTTGTCCCTGACATCCTTGCAGAGCTCTTTGGTCTTGGCCATGGTGGAGAGTTTGGAATCTGATTGATTGATTGCTTCTGTGGACAGGTGTCTTTTATATAGGTAACAAGCTGAGATTAGGAGCACTCCCTTTAAGAGTGTGCTCCTAATCTCAGCTCGTTACCTGTTTAAAAGACACCTGGGAGCCAGAAATCTTTCTGATTGAGAGGGGGTCAAATACTTATTTCCCTCATTAAAATGCAAATCAATTTATAACATTTTTGACATGCGTTTTTCTGGATTCTTTTGTTGTTATTCTGTCTCTCACTGTTCAAATAAACCTACCATTAAAATTATAGACTGATCATTTCTTTGTCAGTGGGCAAACGTACAAAATTAGCAGGGGATCAAATACTTTTTTCCCTCACTGTATATTGTAGGCTAAGGCTACACCCATTTATCTACACTGAACAAAAATATAAACGCAACATGTAAAGTGCTGGTCCCATGTTTCATGAGCTGAAATAAAAGATCCCAGACATTTTCCATTCGCACAAAAAGCTTATTTCTCTCAAATTTTGTGCACAAATTTGTTTACATCCCTGTTACTGAGTATTTTATCCTTTGTAAAGATAATCCATCCACCTGACAGGTGTGGCATATCAAGAAGCCGATTAAACAGCATGACCATTACACAGGTGCACCTTGTTCTGGGGACAATAAAAGGCCACTCTAAAATGTGCAGTTTTGTCACACAACACAATGCCGCAGATGTCTCAAATTTTGAGGGAGCGTGCAATTGGCATGCTGACTGCAGGAATGTCCACCAATTGAATGTTAATTTCTCTACCATCAGCCACCTCCAACGTCATTTTAGATAATTTGGCAGTACGTCCAACCGGTCTCACAACCGCAGACCACATGAAACCACGCCAGCCCAGGACCTCCACATCTGGCTTCTTCACCTGCAGGATCGTCAGAGGGGGGAGGGGGTATGCAGAGGAATATTTAGGTCTGTAATAAAGCCCTTTTGTTGGGGAAAAACTGCACCCCTGCCCAGTCTTATGAAATCCATTGATTAGGGCCTAGTGAATTTATTTCAATTGACTGATTTCATTACATGAACTGTAACTTTGCAAAATCTTTGAAATTGCTGCGTTTATATTTTTGTTCAATATAGATAATGCAGTTTGAAGTGCTGAAAACAGGGCACATGTGAAAAAATCTCACAATGTTTATTATATTAACAGTTTATTATAGATTTATAAAACAAACTAACAATTATGTTTATAAACTACGTATAAAGCCCATTATAAATCAATTTAAGTATACCTTAATGTAAAATGTTACCTGGATTTACCCAGTCAACATCTACCACCATGTATCCCATTTACCGTATAAAATCAAATCAAAAATACCGTACAAAACAAGTGCTATTGACAAACCAACAGGTGGCATGATCAGGCTTCTTTAGGCCACTCACCAGCACTATCAAGCATGGTCATTGAAATATACTGTATTTGCAGTTCTCTCAAACCAATCAAATATAATTTAACATCAGTTATTTCTCCCATGAATAAAGACCAAAAAAGACAATGCTATCATCTTTAATCCTTTTATTGTTATCATCTGTTTGATTTCATCTTAAAATTCACAGATCTTTCTGTTTTTACACAGTTTCTTAAATTCAACAAAAACGAATACAAACTCCACATAAACATTCTGTAACATACATTATTTTGGAAGAATGTACAACTGAAAAAGCGCATAAACATACTAATCTAGTAAATACCTCTTTTGTTAATCAACCAAAGAGTTGGTGCATTGCTTTCTTCATTGCAGGTGTGGAGGGGGAGGATAACATGGGAACAGTATGTACATTCATGTTACACTTCCTTGTCTCATGGAGACATTTGTGATGGTATTCTACACGTGAGATATGATATCTACATGCGATGTGCATGTTTAACAAACATTACAAACCAAGGAGTTAGTTTTGGCAACAAATTCATGAGAGGACATGTATATTTAAAAGAAATAAGGCAACAAGTAAATATTGAATTCAAAGGCTTCATATTATGTTTTGAGTCTGTCAGTTTACAGAAATAAAACTTAAAAAGTTAGCTGTACGATATGACAGGCAGTGACAGGGATGGTCTTTTTACTATGTACTCTCCCACCCCAGAGAACCCTGATGTAGAGGGAGCATGAGACCATAGAACTAAACCCAACTTCAGAAAGACAAATCGGCTGCCAATGATCAGAATAAAGACGTGTAGGGTATTAAAACAGCACAATGCGCATGTCAAAATTAATTTGTATACTTAATTCAAAAATAATGACATAAAATTATTAATAACAGCATGGTGCAAACATTTGTGCAACTAGTGTCAAAATGCCACTCATTCCTAGATCAGGGTTAACAGGGGATTAGAGTTACAGAAATGCATTCTGGGCAGAGGGACGACCACAGACTGTTGTCGACAGACAGGTATAGATGACATCATTAGTAGTCTGCATGAATGAGGAAAGGAATCTATTATATTTAGTACCAATAAACTTCTGAACTTCAAAATACAGTTGCAATTCTCAGTGCAGTCATTTGGGGGTACTCCACTGCAGGTCAAAAATCAACATGGAGCTAGGGAGCTGACCGGTTTTAATGTCTATGGAGCTGACAGACAAGATGGCCAATGTTTAGAATGACAGAACAATGTTAGAAATCAAGGGGTGACAGTGAAGCATCAAACTGAATGTGATTTGATACGATACACTCATGAAGGCAAAAACAGTCTGTTGATTAGGACCCCAGAGCATGTATCTCCTAATGCCATCTTAATCCAATCAGTCACATTGTCTGTTTGATTGGCCAAAGAAATAGGCCATGCTAGACAAAACAGAAGAGAACACAGTTAAGTTTGTCTAGTCTCAGCTCTCTTTAAAACATAAACTATTTAGCCCCTCTGGCTAACCAAACAGGTATCCAGTTACAGGTGCTCTGATGTATGTAAGCACCAATCAGATGACCTCTGAGAAAACCTTTATCAGCAGATATGTACAAATCACTGCAACTCGGTCTCGTCTTCAAATTATGTCGATATCTCGGTGTACCTCTTATGCAAAACAGTGACACAGTGTAGGGCCTTGAGGATATGACTGCTTTAAAAAAACTAAAAACATATTAATGATATGTTATGTGGATTGAAGAAAAAACAAAACAAGTGACTGTTAGAGAGTGTGAGTGAATTTGTATGTGTTTGCATCATGGTGGCGAATGGCTAATTTCTGTAAATCTCTTCGATACAAACAGTTCTCTCTCCAAAAACTGCCGGCTTGTTTTCTTTTAAACCTATGCATACACATACATATATATTCATATATAATATAGATCTCTCCTTTGGATGCATCAGTAGGTCTACTGCTCTGCGGCCTTGCCACCGGCACCTTTGAACTTGACCACCATGACGGTTATGTTGTCTGGGCACCCGCGGTAGAAAGACTGCAGGACGATGCTCTTGGCGCCAAAGTGGGGTTCGTCGAGGCGCTCTTTGATGAAGCGTACGGCCTCCTCGTTGCTGAACGCGTCCCACAGCCCGTCCGACGCCAGGATCATAAACTCTGGCTGCAGCTTATCTAGGTCAAAGGTCATAATGTCAGGGTCGGGGATGACTACATTCAGGTTCTTCAGAGGGTAGTCGCCCAGCGAGCGAGACATGGCCAGGATGCCCTGAACACGCCACGAACCGTTGAAACTGATGAAGCCACCTAGAGGGGGGAGGATGGGAGAGAGAGGGATGACAGAGAGAGGAAAAGAGAAACCTTTGGCTTTTAGTTACAGCAGACGGGATGAAGAGATAAAATACATTTTGTGTTCCTAAACCCATGAGCAGATCCATTAATCTTTATCAACCACAGTATGAAGACATTCAAGTGAAGGGTGAAAAAAATTAATAAATGGATCAGCGCACCAAATGTGTTTTCTTTGGTTTAACATCCTTTCACTGACATAATAGTTTATATTGGACACAGTTCACATACTGAAGGTAAAGCAGAAAAATAAACAGTATACACAAGAGGTCTGTGCAGCCCTGCCTGTGTGTGTGTCTGTGTGTTTGTATTCTCTCCCACTGCCAGAGTACCGAGCCAGATTACCAGAGAATTACCCATGAAAAGGAATCAGAGTAACGCACTGGATAAAAGGCTTTACTTGGAAGCCATACTCAATGGGAGGGAAACACAGGGTTACCCTTAACTTGAACCCTGCATAATAATAATAATAATAATATGCCATTTAGCAGACGCTTTTATCCAAAGCGACTTACAGTCATGCGTGCATACATTTTTGTGTATGGGTGGTCCCGGGGATCGAACCCACTACCTTGGCGTTACAAGCGCCGTGCTCTACCAGCTGAGCTACAGAGGACCACATAATAGCTATATAATAACACTGTCATAATGACAGAGCATATGTTGTAAACAGTCATGGAAGCTGGTGTGAACTTATGACCACTGACTTTACACTTACACATAGTTATTTAGGTCAGTTACTAGAAACTGCTAGCCAACTAGCTTACCCAGTTTGTGTGTCCTTCGCTGTCATGACTTATTTGCAGCTCCACTACCCACAGCAACCTGTAGATGGCGATGGTGAGCTATGGACAGCCACCAATAACAGCAGTGTGTCCTACTTGATTTGTTACTCATTTGACTAAAGGCTCAATTCCATCAAAATCACTTTCACATGAAGGAGAATATGAAACAGTATAAAAATGATAATTATATCACAGGCCAATGGGCTCTGTACACGTTTTTGGGGCTTTCTTGAGGAGTGCATTCCATTCCTCACTCACTGGCCCCCCTGATCAAATCAAATCAAATGTTATTTGCCACATGCGCCGAATACAACAGGTGTAGACATTACCGTGAAATGCTTACTTACAGCCCTTAACCAACAATGCATTTATTTTTTAATAAAAAACTAAAATAAAACAACAAAAAAAAGGGTGGAGAAAAAAAGAGCAGAAGTAAAATAAAATAACAGTAGGGAGGCTATATACAGGGGGGTACCGGTGCAGAGTCAATGTGCGGGGGCACCGGCTAGTTGAGGTAGTTGAGGTAATATGTACATGTGGGTAGAGTTAAAGTGACTATGCATAAATAATTAACAGAGTAGCAGCAGCGTAAAAAGATGGGGTGGGGGTGGGGGGGCAGTGCAAATAGTCCGGGTAGCCATGATTAGCTGTTCAGGAGTCTTATGGCTTGGGGGTAGAAGCTGTTGAGAAGCCTTTTGGACCTAGACTTGGCGCTCCAGTATCGCTTGCCGTGCGGTAGCAGAGAGAACAGTCTATGACTAGGGTGGCTGGAGTCTTTGACAATTTTGAGGGCCTTCCTCTGACACCGCCTGGTATAGAGGTCCTGGATGGCAGGAAGCTTGGCCCCAGCGATGTACTGGGCCGTACGCACTACCCTCTGTAGTGCATTGCGGTCGGAGGCCGAGCAGCTGCCATACCAGGCAGTGATGCAACCAGTCAGGATGCCCCCGATGGTGCAGCTGTAGAACTTTTTGAGGATCTGAGGACCCATGCCAAATCTTTTCAGTCTCCTGAGGGGGAATAGGCTTTGTCGTGCCCTCTTCACGACTGTCTTGGTGTGTTTGGACAATGATAGTTCGTTGGTGATGTGGACACCAAGGAACTTGAAGCTCTCAACCTGTTCCACTACAACCCCGTCGATGAGAATGGGGGCGTGCTCAGTCCTCTTTTTTTCCCTGTAGTCCACAATCATTTCCTTTGTCTTGGTCACGTTGAGGGAGAGGTTGTTATCCTGGCACCACACGGCCAGGTCTCTGACTTCCTCCCTATAGGCTGTCTCATCATTGTCGGTGATCAGGCCTACCACTGTTGTGTCATCGGCAAACTTAATAATGGTGTTGGAGTCGTGCCTGGCCATGCAGTCATGGGTGAACAGGGAGTACAGGAGGGGACTGAGCACGCAGCCCTGAGGGGCCCCTCGTGTTGAGGATCAGCGTGACAGATGTGTTGTTACCTACCCTTACCACCTGGGGGTGGCCCGTCAGGAAGTCCAGGATCCAGTTGCAGAGGGAGGTGTTTAGTCCCAGGATCCTTAGCTTAGTGATGAGCTTTGAGAGCACTATGGTGTTGAACGCTGAGCTGTAGTCAATGAATAGCATTCTCACGTAGGTGTTCCTCTTGTCCAGGTGGGAAAGGGCAGTGAGGAGTGCAATAGAGATTGCATCATCTGTGGATCTGTTGGGGCGGTATGCAAATTGGAGTGGGTCTAGGGTTTCTGGGATAATGGTGTTGATGTGAGCCATGACCAGCCTTTCAAAGCACTTCATGGCTACAGACGTCAGTGCTACGGGTCAGTAGTCATTTAGGCAGGTTATCTTAGTGTCCTTGGGCACGGGGACTATGGTGGTCTGCTTGAAACATGTTGGTATTACAGACTCAGTCAGGGACATGTTGAAAATGTCAGTGAAGACGCTTGCCAGTTGGTCAGCACATGCTCGGAGTACACGTCCTGGTAATCCGTCTGGCCCTGCGGCCTTGTGAATGTTGACCTGCTTAAAAGTCTTACTCACATCGGCTACGGAGAGCGTGATCACATAGTCATCCGGAACAGCTGGTGCTCTCATGCATGCTTCAGTGTTGCTTGCCTCAAAGCGAGCATAGAGGTGGTTTAGCTCGTCTGGTAGGCTTGTGTCACTGGGCAGCTCGCGGCTGTGCTTCCCTTTGTAGTCTGTAATAGTTTTCAAGCCCTGCCACATTCGACGAGCATCAGAGCCGGTGTAGTACGATTCAATCTTAGTCCTGTATTGACTCTTTGCCTGTTTGATGGTTCGTCAGAGGGCATAGTGGGATTTCTTATAAGCGTCCGGGTTAGAGTCCCGCTCCTTGAAAGCGGCAGCTCTACCCTTTAGCTCAGTGCGGATGTTGCCTGTAATCCATGGCTTCTGGTTGGGGTACGTACGGTCACTGTGGGGACGACGTCATCGATGCACTTATTGATGAAGCCAGTGACTGATGTGGTGTACTCCTCAATGCTATATGAAGAATCCCGGAACATGTTCCAGTCTGTGCTAGCAAAACAGTCCTGTAGCTTAGCATCTGCGTTATCTGACCACTTTTTTATTAACCGAGTCACTGGTGCTTCCTGCTTTAGTTTTTGCTTATAAGCAGGAATCAGGAGGATAGAGTTATGGTCAGATTTGCCAAATGGAGGGCGAGGGAGAGCTTTGTATGCATCTCTGTGTGTGGAGTAAAGGTGGTCTAGAGTTTATTTTCCTCTGGTTGCACATTAAAGTCCCCAGCCACTAGGAGCACTGCCTCTGGATGAGCGTTTTCCTGTTTACTTATGGCCTTATACAGCTCGTTGAGTGCAATCTTAATGCCAGCATTGGTTTGTGGTGGAAAAATATAGATGAAAACTCTTGGTAAATAGTGTGGTCTACAGCTTATCATAAGATACTCTACCCTCAGGCGAGCAAAACCTCAAGACTTCCTTAGTATTTGATTTTGTGCACCAGCTGTTGTTTACAAATATACACAGACCGCCACCCCTTGTCTTACCGGAGTCAGCCGTTCTATCCTGCCGATGTAGCGTATATCCCGTCAGCTGTATGTTGTCCATGTCGTCGTTTAGCCACGACTCGGTGAAACACAAGATATTACAGTTTTGAATGTCCCGTTGGTAGGATAACCGTAAATCGTAGGTCGTCTAATTTATTTTCAAATGATTGAACATTGGCTAATAGGATTGATGGAAGAGGCAGTTTACTCGCTCGCCGTCGGATCCTTACAAGGCACCCCGACCTACGTCCACGATATCTCTGTCTCTTTCTGCTGTGAATAACAGGGATTTGGGCCTTGTTGGGTGTCTGTAGGATATCCTTCGCGTCCGACTCGTTGAAGAAAAAATATTCGTCCAATACGAGGTGAGTAATCGCTGTCCTGATATCCAGAAGCTCTTTTTGGTTATAAGAGACAATGGCAGAAACAATATGTACAGAATAAATTACAAATAACGCGAAAAAACACACATAATAGTACAATTGGTTAGAGGGCTGTAAAAAGGCAGCCATCTTCTCCGGCGCCATCTATGTGATCTATATAAAGCTATGATGTCATCAAGGAAACGTTAAGATAATCATCTGAGATCAAGGTCGTGGGAGTAGTCATGGATACTGCTCCTGATTATATATTTTTAAATCTTCATTTGGCAGAGGCTTGGTTTACCCCTCAGTATAGCAACAATATAACAGCTGAACCAGGGATAGTTGTGAAGTTTCATCTATAATGTTTAAGATTAGGGCTAGTGGTGGAGAGAACTGATCCTAAACCAGTTATTAAGGCATGTCCTTTTGCTCACCAGCCTTCTTGATCCTCTTGCGTTCTTTGAGCTGGTAGGGCTTGTGATCATGTGACAGGGCGATGGTGTTGCCGTCTTTGTCACAGAGGACACCGCGCGAGTCGCCAACGTTCGCCACTGTCAACTCTTTATCAGACAGCAGGGCCACCAGACATGTGGTACCTGAGAGAGGGAGGATAGAAGAGAGGGAGGATAGGAGAGAGGGAGGATATGAGAGAGGGAGGATAGGAGAGAGGGAGGATAGGAGAGAGGGAGGATATGAGAGAGGGATATGAGAGAGGGAGGATAGAAGAGAGGGAGGATAGGAGAGAGGGGGGATATGAGAGAGGGAGGATAGGAGAGAGGGAGGATAGAAGAGAGGGAGGATAGGAGAGAGGGAGGATAGGAGAGAGGGAGTATTGGGGGGTGGGGGAGAAGGAACAAAATACACCCATGTTAGTCTAGAACAGAACTTGAACATCCTATTGTCAAAGTCTGCCAAATACACTCTATAGCAGGGGTGTCAACCACATTCCAACCAGGTGAGGGTAGTTCCTCTCTAATCAGTGACCTTAGTTCAACAATCAAAGACAAGGGAGGAGCGAAAACTCGCAGACACTCGGCCCTCCGTGGAATGACTTTGACACATGCTCTATAGCGTCTGCTTGCACAAACAAACCCTCTCCAACAATGCACAGCCACAGCCCTTTGAAAACAGCACTTCAAAACCTTGTCCTCTTCTTCCTCCTCTTTGGTCGGTTTTCTTCTCCCTTTCCCTTCTTTGTTTGGTTTCCCAGTCTCTGGGCTGAGACTGAAGCCCTGCAGTGAAAACAGACCAGTCTGTTTGACCATCTGTCTGTTTGCACACCACACAACCCAGAACAGGCCATAGGGGGGATGGGGATGTCTGACTGGACCACCCCAAGGAGGAGAGAGGCTTTGGGACTGGCAGGGAGAGGGAGTGAGGGGAGGTCTATTTCATTTAATGAACTGAACCTGCTTTTAGTTTCAACCCTGCACCTACATTGCATGTCTACACTTGTGATGTGATTGTGATTTTCCATTGCAGGAATGGGGTTATACTCCACCATTTCAGGGCTTAGTGAGGAAATTAAACAGGTCCAGCTCCCTGGTGATGTTTTTTTTCATTCGCTTCAATCATTTAGAGGCAAAGACGCACCGACCCGCCTGAAGCTGATCAATAAATAATGTGGGAAGAAAGAAAAATGGGGGGAGTGAGAGACACAGAGCGCGAGATGGTGAATAAAGGGGAAAGAGGAGGAGGAGAGAACGAGGGGAAAATGAGATTACTTCTCAGCAGGACAGTGATTTTATTATTCCAATTTATAGCTTTTGGTAAGGGAAAAATGACAAAACAAACAGAAAACAGAGAGAGGCAAGAGGAGAGAAAGAGAGGATGGGGGCAGACAGAGCGAAAGTGGGGTAGAGAGAAAGTGGAAACAAGAAGGGAAGGTGGGAGATAGGAGTGAGAACACAAAAGTTAGCCATTCTATCTTTTCATCTCTCTGTGTGTCTAATCCTCTCCTGCTCCGGTCTACAACTGGCACCTCTCTGTGCCATGCCGTCCAGCTAATTACTTTTATCGGGTTCCCGTGGTGATGGAGAAAATGGGCTGCACTGCCCTGCAAGCGCACCCTTCCGCAATTAGCTTCACCGAGCCGCGCGCACACACACACACACACACACACCTCTCCTTCTCCAATGAAACCATCATCCTAGCACACACATTCCACTCTCTGATTAGCTAAACTTTGCCCTGTGTACATCCACAACTCCAATTAAACCTAGCATACCTACATATACTGACCTCTCCAAATTAGCCTAGCATACCTGAGCCAGTTCACTCCTTCAATTAGCCAAGGATACCTACAGAGGTTGACTTCTCCAATTAGCCTACCATACCTGCGCTAGTTCACTTCTTCAATTAGCCAAAGATACCTACACAGGTTGACTTCTCCAATTAGCCTAGCATATCTGCGCTAGTTCACGTCTTCAATTAACCTTACATACTGTACCTAGGCCAACTCTCTTCTTCAATTAGCTAGGCTCTACCCGGTTCCGCTCTCTTTTTGCTGAGCATTAGTCATGGCCTGGGCACGTCAACTTCTCAAATTAGCCTACTTCAGTGTGTGCACATGACCAGTGGCGGCTCCTGAAAAAATTCTCAGGAGGGGCAATTTTTCTGATGATTTAGGTGACCTACACACATTTTAAAAAAGATATGTCCAGCAACAACATGAAGACAGGGGCAGCATATAAGTCAATACCAGAAGCATTTATTGACTGATCTGGGGAGATGGATTCCAGTTTCTGTGACAGATTATAAATAATCTCTGATGCCTTTGTTATATTAGCTTTTGGTTGAATGTACTGTCGTAGTAAATATATAATGTTATAGCTTGGTCTGACTAAAATCTTGTGCATGACCCATTTTGTGTTGGGCGTTTGTTTTCAATCAATGCTGTTCCTATCCTATAACAATGGACAAAAGAGTCCTATCTTGTCAGCCTTGTCAGCAGGTGGCCAAGGACAACACCCACGCCATAGGTCTCTCAGTTCTTCCAACTCACGAGTTCTTGCTCTGAGGACACACACACACACACACACACACACACACACACACACACACACACACACACACACACATCATCACTGATAACACACACACACACACACATCATCACTGTTAAACACACACACACACACACACAAAAATCCCCTCTCTTTAGGCTGAACATTTGAAGACAGAGAACCCGACTCAGAGCCAATGCAACAGTGGAGGGGACCTCGCCCAACTCATCAGGACCAATCAGAAGATCAGAACTACTAGATTCAACCTACATCATTTATTGTATAAAATGTCTGCACACAATGTTTTCGGGGCTCTCTTCAGATAGCTCCCTAAGAGTTTGACGAACGGGTCCGTGCACGCGATTCCAGATATCTTTACCTCTGAATAAACTGCCTTTATTATACCATATCCACCCTGTCCAAAGTCTCTACTTGGTCTCAGTTCTCCAGTAAACTTGTGATTATCAACAGTACACAACGGTAACAAACAATTGGGGGAACTCACGGGGCAGATAGTAAGGTCGCAGTGACACAGAAAGCAGTTCAATGTCGGGGGGTACAGAGTCGCTCTCTTACCAGGATCGCGGTCCGCTCTGACCAGGGTGAAGCCGGCCGGCTCCACTTCTCTGTCCGGGACTCTGTCATCCAGCCAAGTCTCCCAGCTGTATTGGATTCCGCTGCCAGCAGCGTTTTCATTATTTAGTCCGTTCGTAGCGGGTATGTACACGATCAACAAGATCAGTCCAAAACCCACCACTGTAAAAATCCATGGTTGGCAGAATGTTTGTAAACTAAGTCTACAAATTAAAAACATAAAATAACGCCACACTGCAGGTCGCAACAGAGACGCTGCTAGCTGCTATTTTCTTAGTTACGTTCATGGTTACGTCACGTATGACGAAAGCGCGTAAGTGCAAGCCCACAGACACCCATAGAGAATGTATTGAAAGCTTTGAAATTTGAAAAAAATAGATTTTACATGACAGGCTATGAGAGACTTCTGGGCGATTTTCAACCTGACTGAAATCGCCCCAAAAACGGGCGGGGCCATTTGAAGCACGACTTTAGCCTGATTTGACATTTAGTGGCAGTCAGATCAGATTAGAACACTGATAACTAGTACTGTTGCCGTGATATAATTGATTAGAAAAAAATCCCTTCCTTTTCCCGTTTGGCAGTGCGTCGCCCATATCGCCCTATTGAACAGGCCGTCCCTGCACATGACTATGTCCATGCCATTGTCTACCCACTTTCTCAAAAATATCTACAACCCAGTCCAAAAGAAATTGCTTCCCCATACATCCTGTGCTCCATCTGGTCTAGATATCAGCTTTTCCCTACTAACCCCAGGTCCTGACTATAAAAAGAGTAGTTGGACATACCAGGCCACAGAAAGGTTCAATAAATAACTCACTGTATTAAAAGACGGTTTGAATAGACTTAGCTCTTGGCCATTTCATCAGAGGCCTCTCACTCACTTCTTTCTCTTTTCCCTTCTATTGTACCCAGATAAACAATGGATGGATGAAAGGATGAGAGGAGCGAGGGATACATCTGATATGAGGTTGTCCTGGGGACTCTCTACTCGCCCTGATTATAACAAACGCTCAGAGCTTCAGTCCCCAAATGATCTACCCGCTGAATCAGATACATGGACAACAATCAAAAACAATTACCAGTCCAACTGATCCCCCCGCCCCAAGATTCGGGGAGGCAGTTGAGCAGAAAACTCAGAGCCAACTCAATACATGGCTGACTAATGCTTTGCAACAACACAAAAGCAGGACTTTCTTTTATGTAGCGTAGCTTTACGGTAAGATTATCTTTGGGATCAATCTTAATCCTTCTTACTGTCATCCAAACAAAGGGATGAGTGAAATATGGGAGGATAATGAACAGAATGGGGCTAGGAGGGAACAGTTGATATCTCAGTCTGGGAATCAACAGGTCAACTTGCTTTGGAGGGAAATGAGGGATGGAGGGGTGGGAGAGCAGAAGGAAGATGGGACCAGATCATTGGACTTGTGGGTAGGCTAGTTTTGCCTTTTCCACTAGACTCTGTGAGGTTAACGCATATCACACAATATATTTCCATCAGCAGCTATGATTGCTGCGGAGAGTAGGAGGTCAAAAGGGAGGTGAGTGGTCCCCCCCACCCCACCCCCTCTTTTACACTGCTGATACTCTCTGTTTATTATCTATGCAGTCACTTTAACTCTACCTACATGTACAGTGAGGGAAAAAAGTATTTGATCCCCTGCTGATTTTGTACGTTTGCCCACTGACAAAGAAATGATCAGTCTATTATTTTAATGGTAGGTTTATTTGAACAGTGAGACACAGAATCACAACAACAAAATCCAGAAAAACGCATGTCAAAAATGTTATAAATTGATTTGCATTTTAATGAGGGAAATAAGTACTTGACCCCCTCTCAATCAGAAAGATTTCTGGCTCCCAGGTGTCTTTTATACAGGTAACGAGCTGAGATTAGGAGCACACTCTTAAAGGGAGTGCTCCTAATCTCAGTTTGTTACCTGTATAAAAGACACCTGTCCACAGAAGCAATCAATCAATCAGATTCCAAACTCTCCACTATGGTCAAGACCAAAGAGCTCTCCAAGGATGACAGGGACAAGATTGTAGACCTACACAAGGCTGGAATGGGCTACAAGACCATCGCCAAGCAGCTTGGTGAGAAGCTGACAACAGTTGGTGCGATTATTCGCAAATGGAAGAAACACAAAAGAACGGTCAATCTCCCTCGGACTGGGGCTCCATGCAAGATCTCACCTCGTGGAGTTGCAATGATCATGAGAACGGTGAGGAATCAGCCCAGAACTACACGGGAGGATCTTGTCAATGATCTCAAGGCAGCTGGGACCATAGTCACCAAGAAAACAATTGGTAACACACTACGCTGTGAAGGACTGAAATCCTGCAGCGCCCGCAAGGTCCCCCTGCTCAAGAAAGCACATATACAGGCCCGTCTGAAGTTTGCCAATGAACATCTGAATGATTCAGAGGAGAACTGGGTGAAAGTGTTGTGGTCAGATGAGACCAAAATCGAGCTCTTTGGCATCAACTAAACTCGCCGTATTTGGAGGAGGAGGAATGCTGCCTATGACCCCAAGAACACCATCCCCACCGTCAAACATGGAGGTGGAAACATTATGCTTTGAGGGTGTTTTTCTGCTAAGGGGACAGGACAACTTCACCGCATCAAAGGGACGATGGACGGGGCCATGTACCGTCAAATCTTGGGTGAGAACCACCTTCCCTCAGCCAGGGCATTGAAAATGGGTCGTGGATGGGTATTCCAGCATGACAATGACCCAAAACACACGGCCAAGGCAACAAAGGAGTGGCTCAAGAAGAAGCACATTAAGGTCCTGGAGTGGCCTAGCCAGTCTCCAGACCTTAATCCCATAGAAAATCTGTGGATGGAGCTGAAGGTTCGAGTTGCCAAACGTCTGCCTCGAAACCTTAATGATTTGGAGAAGATCTGCAAAGAGGAGTGGGACAAAATCCCTCCTGAGATGTGTGCAAACCTGGTGGCCAACTACAAGAAACGTCTGACCTCTGTGATTGCCAACAAGGGTTTTGCCACCAAGTACTAAGTCATGTTTTGCAGAGGGGTCAAATACTTATTTCCCTCATTAAAATGCAAATCAATTTATAACATTTTTGACATGCGTTTTTCTGGACTTTTGTTGTTGTTATTCTGTCTCTCACTGTTCAAATAAACCTACCATTAAAATGATAGACTGATCATGTCTTTGTCAGTGGGCAAACGTACAAAATCAGCAGGGGATGAAATACCTCAACTACCTGGACTAACCGGTGCCCCCGCACATTGACTCGGTACCGGTACCCACTGTATATAGCCTCGCTACTGTTATTTTACTGCTGCTCTTTAATGATTTGTTATTTATTTTTTACTTAACACTTATTTTTCTTGAAACTGCATTGTTGGTTAAGGGCTTGTAAGTAAGCATTTCACTGTAAGGTCTACACCTGTTGTATTCGGCGCATGTGACAAATACAATTTGAAGTCAACTGTCGCCCTCAGACCGGGAGTTAGCTTGGTATGGTCTCGGGTTCAACACTGGTCCATTCTACTTTCACAATCATGGTGTCACATGACCTCCAGTAGAATGTGACTGACACAGCCTGACAGCTTGAATGGCCCTTTCATACCAGCCACTCATTCAATTACACACTCATCCGAGTCACATGTGAGGTTCTGTGCTGTGAATAAACTACTAGCTATAATGCTCTGTACACTCTATAGGATAATACACTCCATCGCTCTCTCTCCCCTGCCTCCCTCTCAGAATAATAAGTTATATGCAAATAAATATATTCCGTAGACACCCTCCCTCTCGATCTCTCTCACTAGTTTGTTCTCTTCCTCTCTTGGACTCTTTCCCTCCTTCTCCACCTCCCACTCTGAACATTAAGTTATGTCAGGATAAGGAATACCCGGAGAGAGGCAGAGACATTCCGTGTACTGCATTCCTGAAATCGCAGTGTGTGAAGCGAGTCTTTACCGCCGGCTTATCATGAATATTTTAGCTCTCTTTTCTCTTCCCTACATTCTGAATAAACCATCATTGCATCTGTTGTGACAACTACTCTCCCCCTCGCTTTCTCTCCCCCCCAAGTCTTTAGTCCTGTGGGTGCTAAATGAGTGTGGGTGGAGGTGAAGATGGATGGCACTCCATCTCTCTCTCTCTATGAGTTCAGGACTCTTCCCCTTTCAGTATCACCTTCTGTCATCTCTTTATCACTGTCTCCTTCCTTATTTCTGTCCCTTGGCTTACACTCTTTTCGCTCTCCCCCACCCTCCTCTCTTTCTCTCTCCATTCCATACACTGGCCCTTTGTCTCTCTGTCCAACCCTTTGTTCTCTCTTTTGTCCTTCCCCTTTCCATTCCCCTTATCATGTAACTCTATACCCTCTAGTATTCAGACCCCTTCACTTTTTTCACTGTTACGTTACAGCCTTATTCTAAAATGGATGAAATTGTTTTTGTCCCTCATCAATCTACACACAATACCCCATAATGACAAAGCAAAAACAGGTTATATTTTTTTGCAAATGTATTAAAAATAAAAAACTGAAATATCATATTTACATAAGTATTCAGACCCTTTACCCAGTACTTTGTTGAAGCACCTTTGGCAGCGGTTATAGCCTCAAGTCTTCTTGGGTATGACGCTACAAGCTTGGCACACCTGTATTTGGGGAGTTTCTCCCATTCTTCTCTGCAGATCCTGTCAAGCTCTGTCATGTTGGATTGGGAACGTTGTTGCACAGCTATTCTCAGGTTTCTCCCGAGATGTTTGATCAGGTTCAAGTCCGGGCTCTGGCTGGGCCACTCAAGGACATTCAGAGACTTGTCCCGAAGCCACTCCTGCGTTGTCTTGGCTGTGTGCTTAGGGTCGTTGTCCTGTTGGAAGGTGAACCTTCGGCTCAGTCTGAGATCCTGAGAGCTCTGGAGCAGGTTTTCGTCAAGGACCTCTCTGTACTTTGCTCCGTTCATCTTTGTCTTGATCCTGACTAGTTTTCCAGTCCCTGCAGAAATTATTTGGTACCCTTCCCCAGATATGTGCCTCGACACAATCCTGTCTCGGAGGTCTACGGCCAATTCCTTCAACCTCATGGCTTGGTTTTTGCTCTGACATGCACTGTCAACTGTGGGACCTTCTATAGACAGGTGTGTGCCTTTCCAAATCATGTCCAATCAATTGAATTTACCACAGGTGGACTCCAAATCAAGTTGTAGAAACATCAAGGATGATCAATGGAAACAGAATGCACCCGAGCTCAATTTCGAGTCTCATAGCAAGGGGTCTGAATACTTATGTAAATACGTTTTTATTTGTAATACATTTTCAAACATTTCTAAAAACCTGTTTTCGCTTTGTCATTATGGGGTATTGTGTGTAGATTGATGAGTAAATAAAGTAATTTAATCCATTTTAGAATAAGGCTGTAACGTAACAAAATGTAGAAAAAGTGAAGGGGTCTGAATACTTCCCGAATGCACACCCCTTGACTTTTTCCACATTTTGTTGTGTTACAGCCTGATTTTAAAATGGATTAAATTGAGATTTCTTGTCACTGGCCTACACACAATACACAATAATGTCAAAGTTGAAATATGTTTTTAAACATTTTTACAAATTATTTAAAAACAAAAAGCTGAAATGTCTTGAGTCAGTACGTATTCAACCCCTTTTATAGCAAACCTAAATAAGTCCAGGAACACAATTTGCTTAATAAGTTGCATGGACTCACTCTGTGTGCAATAATAGCGTTTAACATGATTTTTGATTGACTACCTCATCTCTGTACCCTACACATACAATTATCTGTTAGGTCCCGCAGTGAATTTCAAACAGATTCAACCACAAAGACCTGGGAGGTTTTCCAATGCCTCGCAAAGAAGGGCATCAATTGGTAGATATAAAAAATAAATAAAATAAAAAGCAGACATTGAATATCCCTTTGAGCATGGTGAAGTTATTAATTACACTTCAGATGGGGCATCAATACACCCAGTCACTACAAAGACACAGGCGTCCTTCCTAACTCAGTTGCCGGAGAGGAAGGAAACCGCTCAGGGATTTCACCATGAGGCCAATGGTGACTTTAAAACAGTTACAGAGTTTAATGGTTGTGATAGGAGAAAACTGAGGATGGATCAACAACATTGTAAACTCAGCAAAAAAAGAAACGTCCTCTCACTGTCAACTGCGTTTATTTTTAGCAAACTTAACATGTGTAAATATTTGTATGAACATAACAAGATTCAACAACTGAGACATAAACTGAACAAGTTCCACAGAAATTGAATAATGTGTCCCCGAACAAAGGGGGGTCAAAATAAAAAGTAACAGTCAGTATCTTGTGTGGCCACCAGCTGCATTAAGTACTGCAGTACATCTCCTCCTCATGGACTGCACCAGATTTGCCAGTTCTTGGTGTGAGACATTAGCCCACTCTTCCACCAAGGCACCTGCAAGTTCCCAGACATTTCTGGGGGGAATGGCCCTAGCCCTCACAGGTCCCAGACGTGCTCAATGGGATTGTGATCAGGGCTCTTCGCTGGCCATGGCAGAACACTGACATTACTGTCTTGCAGGAAATCACGCACAGAACGAGCAGTATGGCTGGTGGCATTGTCGTGGTGGAGGGTCATGTCAGGATGAGCCTGCAGGAAGGGTACCACATGAGGGAGGAGGATGTCTTCCCTGTAACGCACAGCATTGAGATTGCCTGCAATGACAACAAGCTCAGTCCGATGATGCTGTGACACACCGCCCCAGACCATGACGGACCCTCCACCTCCAAATCGATCCCGCTCCAGAGTACAGGCCTCGGTGTAATGCTCATTCCTTCGACGATAAACGCGAATCCGACCATCACCCCTGGTGAGACAAAACCGCGACTCGTCAGTGAAGAGCACTTTTTGCCAGTCCTGTCTGGTCCAGAGACAGTGGGTTTGTGCCCATAGGCGACGTTGTTGCTGTTGATGTCTGTGGGGACCTGCCTTACAACAGGCCTACAAGCCCTCAGTCCAGCCTCTCTCAGCCTATTGCGGACAGTCTGAGCACTGATGGAGGTATTGTGCGTTCCTCGTGTAACTCGGGCAGTTGTTGTTGCCGTCCTGTACCTGTCCCGCAGGTGTGATGTTCGGATGTACCGATCCTGTGCAGGTGTTGTTACACGTGGTCTGCCACTGCAAGGACGATCAGCTGTCCGTCCTATCTCCCTGTAGCGCTGTCTTAGGCGTCTCACAGTACGGACATTGCAATTTATTGCCCTGGCCACGTCTGCAGTCCTCATGCCTCCTTACAGCATGCCCAAGGCACGTTCACGCAGATGAGCAGGGACCCTGGGCATCTTTCATTTGGTGTTTTTCAGAGTCAGTAGAAAGGCCTCTTCAGTGTCCTAAGTTTTCATAACTGTGACCTTAATTGCCTACCGTCTGTAAGCTGTTAGTGTCTTAACAACCATTCCACAGGTGCATGTTCATTAATTGTTTATGGTTCATTGAACAAGCATGGGAAACAGTGTTTAAACCCTTTACAATGAAGATCTGTGAAGTTATTTGGATTTTTATTAATTATCTTTGAAAGACAGGGCCCTGAAAAAGGGACGTTTCTTTTTTTGCTGAGTTTAGTTACTCCACAATACTAACCTAATTGACAGAGTGAAAAGAAGGAAGCCTGTTCATAATAAAAATATGCCAAAACATGCATCCTGTTTGCAACAAGGTATTAAAGTAAAACTGCAAAAAATGTGGCAAAGAAATGAACTTACTGTTCTGAATACAAAGCGTTGTTTGAAGCACATTCAACACAACTTATCACTGAGTACCACTCCTCATATTTCTAAGCATGGTGGTGGCTGCATCATGTTATGGGTATGCTTGTCATTGGCAAGGACTAGAGAGTTTTTTAGGATAAAAAAGGAACGTAATGGAGCTAAGCACGGGCAAAATCCTAGAGGAAAACCGGATTCAGTCTGCTTTCCACCAGAAACTGGGAGATGAATACATCTTTCAGCAGGACAATAACCTAAAACAAGGCCAAATCTACACTGGAGTTGCTTACAAAGAAGACAGTGAATGTTGCTGAGTGGCCGAGTTATAGTTCTGACTTAAATCAACTTGAAAATGTATGGCAAGACCTGAAAATGGTTGTCTAGCAATGATCAACAACCAAATTTGACAGAGCATGATGAATTCTGAAAACAATAAATGGACAAATGTTGCACAATCCAGGTGTGGAAAGCGCTTAGAGACTTACCTAGAAAGCTGTAATCGCTGCCAATGTGCTTCTACAAAGTATTGTGAATACGTACAGTTGAAGTCAGAAGTTTACATACACTTAGGTTGGAGTCATTAAAACTTGTTTTTCAACCACTCCACAAATGTCTTGTTAACAAACTATAGTTTTGGCAAGTCGTTTAGGACATCTACTTTGTGCATGACACAAGTAATTTTTCCAACAATTGTTTACAGACCGTTTATTTCACTTATAATTCACTGTATCACAATTCCAGTGGGTCAGAAGTTTACATACACTAAATTGACTGTGCCTTAAAACAGCTTGTAAAATTCCAGAAAATGATGTCATGGCTTTAGAAGCTTCTGATAGGCTAATTGACATAATTTGAGTCAATTGGATGTGTACCTGTGGATGTATTTCAAGGCCTACCTTCAAACTCAGTGCCTCTTTGCTTGACATAATTGGAAAATCAAAAGAAATCATCCAAGACCTCAGAAAAAGAATTGTAGACTTACACAGGTCTGGTTCATCCTTGGGAACAATTTCCAAACACCTGAAGGTACCACGCTCATCTGTACAAACAATAGTACGCAGGTATAAACACCAAGGGACCACGCAGCCGTCATACCACTCAGGAAGGAGACGCGTTCTGTCTCCTAGAGATGAACGTACTTTGGTGCGAAAAGTGCAAATCAATCCCAGAAGAACAGCAAAGGACCTTGTGAAGATGCTGGAGGAAACAGGTACACAAGTATCTATATCCACAGTAAAACAAGTCCTATATCGACTTAACCTGAAAGGCCGCTCAGCAAGTAAGAAGCCACTGCTCCAAAACCACCATAAAAAAGCCAGACTACGGTTTGCAACTGCACATGGGTAAAGATCGTTATTTTTGGAGAAATGTCCTCTGGTCTGATGAAACAAAAATAGAACTGTTTGCCCATAATGACCATCGTTATGTTTGGAGGAAAAAGGGGAAGGCTTGCAAGCCGAAGAACACCATCCCAACCGTGAAGCACGGGGTGGCAGCATCATGCTGTGGGGGTGCTTTGCTGCAGGAGGGACTGGTGCACTTCACAAAATAGATGGCATCATGAGGAAGGAAAATTATGTGGATATATTGAAGCAACATCTCAAGACATCAGTTAGGAAGTTAAAACTTGGTCGCAAATGGGCCTTCCAAATGGACAATGACCCCAAGCATACTTCCAAAGTTGTGGCAAAATGGCTTAAGGACAACAAAGTCAAGGTATGGAGTGGCCATCACAAAGCCCTGACCTCAATCCTATAGAAAATGTGTGGGCAGAACTGAAAAAGCGTGTTTGAGCAAGGAGGCCTACAAACCTGACTCAGTTACACTAGCTCTGTCAGGAGGAATGGGCCAAAATTCACCCAACTTATTGTGGGAAGCTTGTGGAAGTCTACCCGAAACGTTTGACCCAAGTTAAACAATTTAAAGGCAATGCTACCAAATACTAATTGAGTGTATGTAAACTTCTGACCACTGGGAATGTGATGAAAGAAATAAAAGCTGAAATAAATCATTCTCTCTACTATTATTCTGACATTTCACATTCTTAAAATAAAGTGGTGATCCTAACTGACCTAAGACAGGGAATTTTTACTAGGATTAAATGTCAGGAATTGTGAAAAACTGAGTTTAAATGTATTTGGCCAAGGTGTATGTAAACCTCCGACTTCAACTGTATATAAATGAGATTTCTGCATTTCATTTCTAAAAACATGTTCTCTCTTTCACATTATGGCATATTGTGTGTAGATAGGTGAGAAAAAAAATCAATTTAATCGGTTTTGAATTCAGGCTATAACACAACATAATGTGGAATACGTCTAGGGGTATGAATACTTTCTGAAAACACTGTCAAGCCACCTTGAGGAGAGGCAGCTGAGGAGTTGGTTTGGGCACTTTCTTTCTCTCTTCCTTTCTCTACCTCTTTTCTCTCCCTCTTTTCTCTCTGGTAATTGCTACATGTCTGATGAAGATAAAGCTATATTTTAATGGCTGAACAAGCAGCACGGCCGGAGCCTGAGCCCTCTGTAAACGACCGTGAACAACATAGTACAGCAAAGTCAGAAATACCTACCAAGCAGCAAGGGCTCCTAGAAAAACAACAAGTGTAGGAATGGGCAAACCAATGTGAGCAAACATCACACTAGTAATGGGCTCCTTCCTTATAAGAGTCCAAGAGAAATGCATGTCTGCCCCTAACCTACCCCACTCATGTACACAAAACAAACTCATGCATACACTTATGTGCATGCATGCACACACACAAATGCATGTACACACATACGCACTCACACACCCTTGGACCACAGCTATTTATACAGGCTTAATTTCCACTAGCGCTCACTGTCAAAAACACCACAGCTATTTCAACAAACTCTCTGCTCTGTCCCCAAACAAACCATAGCCGTAATTTGTGCATTTTTCAGACAATACTGTTTGAGCATGCAGAAATTAGTGCAATCAATCCAAAACAAAGAATTGTGGTCGCTGTACAACACGGATCTCGAGACTGATGCATCCAACTAACAGTGAAGTCAGTTCTACACATTCTAGCCTATTCATTGTTTTGTAGGCATGGGAAGTTATTTGTAAAAATTGTTAAATTCAGGATTAAGGTATAAATTGTTGCTAGATTAGTCGCTAGAGGCAAATGTCTGCCCACAGATGTGTGGCTGTGACCTTTAACCCCTGGCTGCCCTGCCCTCTGACCTGCTTCGTTGTAGACAGCTGACAGCTTGTCCAGCATGTCCCTGTCCAGAGCCAGGATCTGCTGCTCCAGAATGGAGGGATAGGACCGACCATCGCTGCTCTCATTCTTCTCATCCTTCTCCTTCTCTTTCTCCCGGTCGTAGCTCAGGAGCTGCTGACGCAACGCCTCCGACAGATGGGCCTTGGCAAAGTCAGCCGCCGCCTGGGAGGAGGAGGGAGGGGAGAGAGAGCTACAGTGAGCTGGCTACATGGTGTAAACTGTAATAAATTCTAAACCAAGTGATGTTCACAGCTCTGCCCCGCCACACAGCATCAAACGTGTGTGACTAGAGTGCGGGTGCACACACACTTGGGGGAGAAGACAGAGGCTACAGTAGCGGTGACCTAGCTGTCCTCCGTTCCTTGCTGAAACCCAGATAAAGCAGGAGATAAATAGCCAGGAGGTAAGGAGTGGGAGAAACTGCACCACTAGCCAAACACGCTTCCCCTCCCTCCGCTGTGCTGCGGAATACAGCTGAGCAAGAGAAACTCCTCACTATCCATTTCAGCCAAGCGATAACGGCACTGCACACCCTTTTACGAACAGATATGCAACGCTTCCCGACAAAAATAATGGCTTGTTTCTCTACTCCTTTCCTGAATCAGAGGCAGAGGCAGAGAGAGAGAGATTCAAGCCAAGCTGAGCGAAAACCAAAAGAGAAAGATAGCAGTGTAAGCTAATGAGGCGTTTTTGGCCTGTTATATTGCCTCGCCATGTTTCCATCCACTAGTCTTGTTTCAGCCATGTTGTGGCCTGGCTGACTAACAGGGGGCTTGGCGCTTGTATACGAGGTCAGGGGCCGCAGACAGTGCATGACCTTGTGCCTTATCATTCTGCCTAACATTTCAACTCGCTTCACTTTCTCTCTGACTCCCCCTCACAATCTCTCTGACTGCCCCTCACAATCTCTCTGACTCCCCCTCACAATCTCTATGACTCACTCGCTCCCGCTCGCTCTGTGACTGTCCCTTGCTCGCTGTGTCTGACCCCTTCCCCTCTGTCTGATGTTCCCACAACCCCTCTGTTCGCTGTGCTCGCTTTGGCAGCGAGGCCTATGGGTGGAATATCCGTCTAGGCCTCTTTCTCTGGCCTTTCTCTCTGAGCTGCATGGGGACGTATCTCAGACATTCCTTCCCTCCTGTGGTTACCATAGTGACCGCAGGGATCATAAACAGAGGTCAGAGAGAGAAAGATTATTTTGTCTGGAGGAACTTCATGGGACAGTAATGACCACATTAATAGGTGCTTTAGAACATTGTTATTGTGAATTACAAGGCCTGTCTGGGTTAACAAAGGCGATGTATCCTTTCAGACATCCGAAGAGCAGCTGTGTGTGTGTTTATATATGTGAGTGTGTGTATGAGTGAGTGAACACACAGCCATTAAGCCTGGATAAGCAAAGAAACAACACAGGGATAAGTCTTAGTTATCCTGTTAAGTAACAGGGTGGATGATCAGACACCTGTAAAGAGCTCAGCCTCTGATCCCTGCTCTCCTCTGACCCGTCCTACTCCCACTGCACCCTCTGACCCGTCCTACTCCCACTGCACCCTCTGGCCCGTCCTACTCCCACTGCACCCTCTGGCCCGTCCTACTCCCACTGCACCCTCTGGCCCGTCCTACTCCCACTGCACCCTCTGGCCCGTCCTACTCCCACTGCACCCTCTGGCCCGTCCTACTCCCACTGCACCCTTTGGCCCGTCCTACTCCCACTGCACCCTCTGGCCCGTCCTACTCCCACTGCACCCTCTGGCCCATCCTACTCCCACTGCACCCTCTGGCCCGTCCTACTCCCACTGCACCCTCTGGCCCGTCCTACTCCCACTGCACCCTCTGGCCCGTCCTACTCCCACTGCACCCTCTGGCCCGTCCTACTCCCACTGCACCCTCTGGCCCGTCCTACTCCCACTGCACCCTCTGGCCCGTCCTACTCCCACTGCACCTGCTGACCCATCCTACTTCCACTGCCTGCTGACCCATCCTACTTCCACTGCCTGCTGACCCATCCTACTTCCACTGTCTGCTGACCCGTCCTACTTCCACTGCCTGCTGACCCGTCCTACTTCCACTGCCTGCTGACCCATCCCTACTCCCATTGCCTGCTGACCCATCCTACTTCCACTGCCTGCTGACCCGTCCTACTCCCACTGCCTACAGACCCGTCCTACTCCCACTGCCTGCACACTGATCAACTGTGATCAGCACCACCATACTCCAATACTTTAGACCTACTGGGATACCAACGTTTCTACTATTACCCAGATATTATCAGTTGCCTAAGAAGAAGTATGTTGTGGTGGGGAAACAGATGAAACGGCAGCAGTCATGGTTTTTACACACACACACACACAGGAGAGCGAGACAGAGACAGAGAGACAGACAGAGAAATCAGGGGATGGTAGAAGAGTTTGCGTGACTTATCTGGGCTTTGTTATTTGCTGTGTCCAGTGAGAGGAACAGAGGACTGGGGAGAGAGAAGAATAAAGGGATGACAGAGGTATGGAGAGAGGGATGCTTGAGGGATGCTAAAAGGAGTGTGTGTGTGTGTGATAAGAGTTCTCAGAGCGGTGTTATCTGCTGTGTGTGCACGGCGACTCCAGCAGCCAACCGTTCTGCTGCAGGGACATCTTAATCATTACAGTGACTAACCAGTGTGTGTGCTGACTGGGGGGTTTCAATAGCCACAAACTACATCCTTCTACCACACCGTCCGCTGGCAGTTGGGTTTCAGACTATGTATTCTCAATTATGCTTAACAATACTTAGTTCCTAATTTACTTCCTAACTATTTAGTTTATAACTTTATGTATTCTCAATTACGCTTAACAATATTTAGTTCCTAACATTCTACATGCATGTCTGCGTCAGCTAGAAAGACCCCCTTTTCTCATCACTCATCTTGAAAATACATATATTTGGAAGTCAATCAATCCGCCATCATTGACACAATGGAAAAATTAATGATTTATTATTGAAATATTGAAATAGCATGGGCGACTGAGAAAAACAAAATTGGTACAATTTAAGGCCAAGTGGCAAACCATAATGCGGGTCTGGGCAGATGAGATGTAGCCATTGTTTGTGTGTGTCTGTAAGTTGTTGTTCGTATGTAGAAGTTTGTTTTTGGAATGTAAAAAAATTAAAGGAAAAAGGCAATATTATTTAAAAAAACAGAAAAGACCCCCGTGGACAGCAGTCGCAGAAGGCTCTTAATAACAGCCTACCCTAATGAGCAGAATTACCATGTAGTGGGAGTTGGCCTTGAGGCGATGCTTCACAAAGACAACAAAGCAGCAGATCTAATCACAGGAGAGGCATCTGTCAGCAGAGAGATGGAAAGGCAGCAAACATGCTCTCCTGATGAGATGCATTGTGCACTTACTCTAGTTAGACGCACACACTGTCCACACATCACACAGGGGAGTTTGCCCAGTGCTCTTCAGCAGTGAGTGTGAGGAATGTCAAAGCTTTGCTCTACCAGCAGATTCCCTCTCCCTACACACACCCCTAGCTCCCCTTATATAACCAACCACCCTGAAGACCCTCTCTCCCCAACTGAACACTTTCCAAATCCCCTCCTCACCCTCTCCGCCTCCCATACCATCACCATATACCTCACCCAACCCAAACGCATAACCCCTCCACCCTCATCCAATGATAACAGCCAGATCTCTTTACCATAGGCATCCATCAGACAGTGAGGTTATTAGATCCAGGAAGAGTTATGTACTGTATGTCTCTTCAGGCTGACTGTGGGAGGGAGAGGGGACTGAACAGAACAACAGTAAGGGAGAGGGGACTGAACAGAACGACAGTGAGGGTGAGGGGACTGAACAGAACGACAGTGCGGGAGAGGGGACTGAACAGAACGACAGTGAGGGAGAGGGGACTGAACAGAACGACAGTGAGGGAGAGGGGACTGAACAGCTTCTCTACTGCCAGGTTTAGTGATGGAGTTGGGAGGGGGATGGAGGGGAGTGGGTCTGGGGCAGTTAACTAGCATACCTGAAGTACATCATTAAAATACATTATCTCTCTGTAGTACTCTTTGTACAAACAGAGAGAGAGAAAGAAAGAGAGAGGAGTATAGGGAGCGAGAGGAGTAGAGGGAGTGAGAGGAGTAGAGGGAGGAGTAGAGGGAGGAGTAGAGGGAGCGAGAGGAGTAGAGGGAGGAGTAGAGGGAGGAGTAGAGGGAGCGAGAGGAGTAGAGGGAGGAGTAGAGGGAGGAGTAGAGGGAGCGAGAGGAGTAGAGGGAGCGAGAGGAGTAGAGGGAGTGAGATGAGGGCAGTGGACTAGCTTTACTGAAGTACATCATTAAAAGATATTCTCCATTTGTACAGAGAGCGACAGAGAGACAGAGATATAGCGCGAGAGAGAGAGCGCACTTCAGATATAGTAAGAGTCAAAGGCCTGGCTGACAGAGGATAGAACGCTACAGAGGAAGAGTGTGTCCATCTTTGATTGAACACAGAGTTGTGGGGCCACTCATCTCAGCTCACCTCTAAGCTACCCAGTGCCACTGTTGTCCAACATGAAGGAGTGGAACACAGAAAGGCAGCTGTCCTTTGTTGTAAACTACTGTCAAACTTAACTTGGCAAAACAACAAGTGATTATATATATTTTAAATTTCTAATCTTGGATCATCGATTTTGGATAGACACATCTTCTTGGCTGGAAAAGCCATGATGTTTAACCTCAAAAAGGCCCATGTCTGCCACCACTCCTCACGTACATTTATCTGGCTCCATGACATGAGTGTACTGCAGCTCTATAGGTTGGTTTGCTGCAGAGGTGTAGTATAGCCTACAGTAACTATATCCTTAGCATGACATTGCAGAGGTCTGTCCTTAGCAGTGGAGAGTGCTAGCGTAGCGGTGAGAGCTAATTTAATTAGGCTAGCATCATGTTTGTGTATGTGTCAAAGCTGCGCCAAGTACAGGTCTTAAATTGGTGTGCGAGTGCGTACAGTACCAGTCAAAAGTTTGGACACACCTACTCATTCCAGGGTTTTTCTTTATTTTGACTATTTTCTACATTGTATAATAATAGTGAAGACATCAAAACTATGAAATAACACATATGGAATCATGTAGTAACCAAAAAAGTGTTAAACAAATCAAAATATATTTGAGATTCTTCAAAGTAACCACCCCTTGTCTTGATGACAGCTTTGCACACTCTTGGCATCTCTCAACAAGCTTCACCTGGAATGCTTTTCCAACAGTCTTGAAGGAGTTCCCACATATGCTGAGCACTTGTTGGTTGCTTTTCCTTCACTCAGCGGTCCAACTCACCCCAAATCATCTCAATTGAGTTGAGGTCGGGTGATTGTGGAAGCCAGGTCATCTGAGGCAGCACTCAATCACTCTCCTTCTTGGTAAAATAGCCTTTACACAGCCTGGAGGTGTGTTGGGTCATTGTCCTGTTGAAAAACAAATGATAATCCCACTAAGACCAAACCCGATGGGATGGCGTATCGCTGCATAATGCTGTAGTAGCCATGCTGGTTAAGTGTGCCTTGAATTCTAAATAAATCACTGACAGTGTCACCAGCAAAGCATCCCCACACCATCACACTTCCTCCTCTTCTATGCTTCACCGTGGGTACCACGCATGTGGAGATCATTCATTCACCTACTCTGCGTCTTACAAAGACACGGCGGTTGGAACCAAAAATCTCAAATTTGGACTCATCAGACCAAAAGGACAGATTTCCACCGGTCTAATGTCCATTGCTCGTGTTTCTTGGCCTAAGCAAGTCTCTTCTTCTTACTGGTGTCCTTTATTAGTGGTTTCTTTGCAGCAATTCGACCATGAAGGCCTGATTCACGCAGTCTCCTCTGAACAGTTGATGTTGAGATGTGTCTGTTACTCTGTGAAGCATTTATTTGGGCTGCAATTTCTGAGGCTGGTAAGTCTAATGAGCTTATCCTCTGCAGCAGAGATAACTCTGGGTCTTCCATTCCTGTGGCGGTCCTCATGAGAGCCAGTTTCATCATAGCGCTTGATGGTTTTTGAAACTGCACTTGAACAAACTTTCAAAGTTCTTGACATTTTCCAGATTGACTGACCTTCATGTCTTAAAGTAATGATGGACTGTTGTTTCTCTTTGCTTATTTGAGCTGTTCTTGCCATAATATGGACTTGGTATTTTACCAAATAGGGCTATCTTCTGTATACCACCCCTACCTTGTCACAACACAACTGATTGGCTCAAACACATTAAGGAAAGAAATTCCACAAATAAACTTTTAACATGGCACACCTGTTAATTGAAATGCATTCCAGGTGACTACCTCATGAAGCTGGTTGAGAAAATGCCATGAGTGTGCAAAGCTGTCATCAAGGTAAAGAGTGGCTACTTTGAAGAACCTCAAATATAAAATATATTTTTGATTTGTTTAACACTTTTTTGGTTACTACATGATTCCATGTGTTATTTCATAGTTTATGTCTTCACTATTATTCTACACTGTAGAAAATAGTCAAAATAAAGAAAAACCCTGGAATGAGTAGGTGTGTCCAAACTTTTGACTGGTACTGTATGTGTGAGATGTGGGTGTATGTGTGTGAGAAAGGGAGTGAGAGAGAGGAGGGGGTCATTGTGCCAAATATAGAAGCCATTCAAAACTAATATCCGTGGCAATGCAATAAGTGCCCTACACTTCCCCCCTTTCCTCCCTGTACCCTTAGAGGGCCATGAGCATGAACCATGCAGGAGTTTACTGGTCTACACACACACACACACACACACACACACACACACACACACACACACACACACACACACACACACACACACACACACACACACACACACACACACACACACACACACACACACACACACACACACACACACACACACACACACACACACACACACACACACACACACACACACACACACACACACACACACACACACACACACACACCTGGCTGCAGTTTCCAAAGAATAAAAGAAAAGCACATTGTCTGAAAGTTCCCAACACATCGTCATAGCAAACTGCTGACCTTCTACGATAGCTTATCTATAAAAGCATGTGCTGCTGTTTGAGGTTTTAAATCAGAGTGCAACTGTTCTGTTGACTTTGAAAAGGTCCGGTTCACCCTCACACTGCAAGCACCCCCGTACAGACGCTGACTGACCACAGACAAGCTACAGACTGAACCCTAACCACAACATTCAGTCAGGGCGGTCATGGTCCAGTGGTTAGCCAGTTAACCCCAGTAGGTGCGGTTCTATAGGCAATCCCAGCTCCAGTGTCTGTTACTGGTAGTCATTAGGTGTTGTCCAGCTGCAACAGCTGGCTATGTCTGACCTTCTGAGAATAACTCTCCTCATCCTGGGTCTTTGATCCAGACCGACCTCTGAGGGAGCCAGGGAACAACGCCTCAGGCCTGGAATGTGCCAGTGCTTATACAGTACTACTACTAGACCCATCTGTCAGTAGGACCTGGGGATTAGCACTAACCCCTGTTCTCTCCTTTATGATATATATATATACACACACACACACACACACACACACACACACACACACACACACACACACACACACACACACACACACAGCTGTGGAAAAAATTAAGAGACCACTGCAAATTATTCTTAAATCAGCATCTCTACATGTATGACAGCCATTCCATTCCAGTGTCTGTTGAATTCCAACACAGGCACACCTCATTCTACTGAATTAGGTACTGATTAGGTGATCACATGAACCAAATCTTATTTAACGAGGAAAAGTATAAAAACCACTGCTGTGGTCATCACTATCCTCTTGCAATAGGACCAGCTGGATGGCAAAAACAGTGCTAACAGTACCTCAAAAGTAATATTAATCAAAAAATAACTATTGACCATGCCAAAAGAGTTGAAAAGGAAAGTTTTGAGTGAGGAAAAGAAGGGTTCAATTCTGGCTTTACTGGCAGAGGGATACAGTGAGCGTCACGTTGCTTCCATCCTTAAAATTTCAAAGACGGCGGTTCATAAGAACAAGGTCAAGCAGCAGACATTGGAGACAACAAAGCTACAGACCGACAGAGGGCGAAAACGACTCTCTACTGACCGGGATGACCGCCAACTCATTTGAATGTCACTCAACAACCGTAGGATGACATCAAGTGACCTACAAAAAGAATGGCAAATGGCAGCTGGGGTGAAGTGCACGGCGAGGACGGTTCGAAACAGGCTCCTAGGGGCAGGGCTGAAGTCGTGCAAAGCTTGAAAAAATACCTTCATCAATGAGAAGCAAAGAAGAGCCAGGCTGAGGTTTGCAAAAGACCATAAGGATTGGACCATAGAGGACTGGAGTAAGGTCATCTTCTATGATGAGTCCAATTTTCAGCTTTGCCCAACACCTGGTCGTCTAATGGTTAGACGGAGACCTGGAGAGGCCTACAAGCCACAGTGTCTCGCACCCAATGTGAAATTTGGTGGAGGATCGGTGATGATCTGGGGGTGCTTCAGCAAGGCTGGAATTGTGCAGATTTGTCTTTGTGAAGGACGCATAAATCAAGCCACGTACAAGGTTGTCCTGGAAGAAAACTTGCTTCCTTTTGCTCTGACATTGTTCCCCAACTCTGAGGATTGGTTTTTCCAGCAGGACAATGCGCCATGCCACACAGCCAGGTCAATCAAGGTGTGGATGGAGGACCACCAGATCAAGACCCTGTCATGGCCAGCCCAATCTCCAGACCTGAATCCCATTGAAAACTTCTGGAATGTAATCAAGAGGAAGATGGATGGTTTACAAGCCATCAAACAAAGCCGAGCTGCTTGAATTTTTGCGCCAGGATTGGCATAAAGTCACCCAACATCAATGTGAAAGACTGGTGGAGAGCATGCCAAGACACATGAAAGCTGTGATTGAAAATCAGGGTTATTCCACCAAATATTGATTTCTGAACTCTTCCTAAGTTAAAACATTACTATTGTGTTGTTTAAAAATGAACATGAACTTATTTTCTTTGCATTATTTGAGGTCTGACAACACTGCATCTTTTTTGTTATTTTGACCAGTTGTCATTTTCTGCAAATAAATGTTCTTATTGACAATATTTTTATTTGGAATTTGGGAGAAATGTTGTCAGTAGTTTATAGAATAAAACAAAAATGATATGTTTACCCAAACACACACCTATAAATAGTAAAACCAGAGAAACTGATAATTTTGCAGTGGTCTCTTAATTTTTTCCGCAGCTGTATATGTTTGTGTGCACACGCCCCTAAAGGGGAATCCCACTCAGTTGTTAAAATGAGGGTTGTTAGAGAAGAATGTCTCTGCCTGTCAAAGCCTCGGTCCTAACTAAAACACGCCCTTTAGTGTTTACGTTCAGTTGCCGTTTGTGATGTAGAAAATAGGTGGAATGCCCCTTTAACATAAAGAGTGAAGTGGGAAAGGAGGCGAGGGATGAGAGTAGTGGGAGTAGAGAGCTGAGAAGGGTGGGGGGGGGTGTAAGGAAGGTGAGGGGCAGAAAGAGATGGGGGGGGGTCAGAGTGAGAAGAGCCAGAGATGAGGATGGAAGGGAGCAATATTCATAACAGAGAGAACTCCTGGCAGGTGCTGATAAGGCACACACGGCCCATTCCACCACAGCCATTCTAACGGCAAATCAGATTCATATTCAAATGTAATATTCATATTTCAGAAAAGGAGGACTGAGGATGTGGTAGCCTACACCGTGCTCTGTGACAGAGTGGACTGGGGGTGTGAAATGCTATAATTTCAAAGTGAATGGAGGTTTGAGATGTAAAACCCTGGGCTGTGAAAGTGGAGAGGTGAATAACAACATTAACAGAGGAAGTTTACTGAATGAAGCCCACAGATGAAATGCTCTTCCTCTTATGAGTGGAGTATGTGTGTGTGTTGAAGTGAAGTAAAACCTCAGTATTGACTGTTTTGTGAGATTTGGCGAGGTGCGAGGACGGTGTTGACACACACGCACAAACGTCAAAGCAACCCCTTCAAACCCTTTGATTGACTGTTCTTCCCCACCTTGTGTAATTCCATGTCCCTTGGGCACAATCAAGCTCTATGACATGCAAAAGCCCTCCCCCCAGGGGTCAGTGGCACAGGTGGTTGGCTCTTTTAAATGCCAATAAACTGTCTTTACAGGCAAGGTGACCATCTCCACCTTTAAATCATGACATTCAGGGGAATCAACTTCTCTAAAACAGACACACACATCCCTTCTTCCTCATAAAGAGATGGGAATTATTATGACAGGAACGCACACGCACCCTTCCTACTCAAAGAGAGGTAAATGTTCATTGAGAGTGATTCATATTCAGTGAAAGGAAGGAACCATCCATCCACACACACTTTTTTTTTTCTCACCTTTATTTAACCAGGTAAGCCAGTTGAGAACAAGTTCTCATTTACAACTGCGACCTGGCCAAGATAAAGCAAAGCAGTGCGATAAAAACAACAACACAGAGTTACATATGGGGTAAAACAAAACATAAAGTCAAAAATACAACAGAAAATATATATACAGTGTGTTCAAATGTAGCAAGTTATGGAGGTAAGGCAATAAATAGGCCATAGTGCAAAATAATTACAATTAGTATTAACACTGGAATGATAGATGTGCAAGAGATTATGTGCAAATAGAGATACTGGTGTGCAAATGAGCAAAATAAATAACAATATGGGGATGAGGTAGTTGGGTGGGCTAATTTCAGATGGGCTGTGTACAGGTGCAGTGATCGGTAAGGTGCTCTGACAACTGATGCTTAAAGTTAGTGAGGGAGATAAGAGTCTCCAGCTTCAGAGATTTTTGCAATTTGTTCCAGTCATTGGCAGCAGAGAACTGGAAGGAATGGCGGCCAAAAGAGGTGTTGGCTTTGGGGATGACCAGTGAGATATACCTGCTGGAGCGCATACTACGGGTGGGTGTTGCTATAGTGACCAATGAGCTAAGATAAGGCGGGGATTTGCCTAGCAGTGATTTATAGATGGCCTGGAGCCAGTGGGTTTGGCAACGAATATGTAGTGAGGACCAGCCAACAAGAGCGTACAGGTCACAGTGGTGGGTAGTATATGGGGCTTTGGTGACAAAACGGATGGCACTGTGATAGACTACATCCAATTTGCTGAGTAGAGTGTTGGAAGCTATTTTGTAAATGACATCGCCGAAGTCAAGGATCGGTAGGATAGTCAGTTTTACGAGGGCATGTTTGGCAGCATGAGTGAAGGAGGCTTTGTTGCGAAATAGGAAGCCGATTTAACTTTGGATTGGAGATGCTTAATGTGAGTCTGGAAGGATAGTTTACAGTCTAACCAGACACCTAGGTATTTGTAGTTGTCCACATACTCTAGGTCAGACCCGTCGAGAGTAGTGATTCTAGTCGGGTGGGCGGGTGCCAGCAGCGTTCGATTGAAGAGCATGCATTTAGTTTTACTAATGTTTCAGAGCAGTTGGAGGCTACTGAAGGGGTGTTGTATGGCATTGAAGCTCGTTTGGAGGTTTGTTAACACAGTGTCCAATGAAGGGCCAGATGTATACAAAATGGTGTCTTCTGCATAGAGGTGGATCTGAGAGTCACCAGCAGCAAGAGCGACATCATTGATATACACGGAGAAAAGAGTCGGCCCAAGAATTGAACCCTGTGGCACCCCCATAGAGACTGCCATAGGTCCAGAGAACAGGCCCTCCGATTTGACACATTGAACTCTGAGAAGTAGTTGGTGAACCAGGCGAGGCAGTCATTTGAGAAACCAAGCCTATTTAGTCTGCCAATAAGAATGCGTGGTTGACAGAGTCGAAAGCCTTGGCCAGGTCGATGAAGACGGCTGCACAGTACAGTCTATTATCGATTGCGGTTATAATATCGTTTAGGACCTTGAGCGTGGCACCCATGACCAGCTCGGAAACCGGATTGCATAGCTGAGAAGGTACGGTGGGATTCGAAATGGTCGGTGATCAGTTTGTTAACTTGGCTTTCAAAAGCTTTCGAAAGGCAGGGCAGGATGGATATAGGTCTGTAACAGTTTGGATCTAGAGTGTCACCCCCTTTGAAGAGGGAGATGACCGTGGCAGCTTTCCAATCTCTGGGGATCTCAGACGTTACGAAAGAGAGGTTGAACAGGCTAGTAATAGGGGTTGCGACAATTTCGGCGGCTAGTTTTAGAAAGAAAGGATCCAGATTTTCTAGCCCAGATGATTTGTAGGGGTCCAGATTTTGCAGCTCTTTCAGAACATCAGCTGTCTGAATTTGTGTGAAGGAGAAGCGGGGGGGGGGCATGGGCAAGTTGCAGCTGAGGGTGCAGAGCTGGTGGCTGGGGTAGTGGTAGCCAGGTGGAAAGCATGGCCAGCCGTAGCAAAATGCTTGTTGAAATTCTCGATTATTGTAGATTTATCGGTGGTGATAGTGTTTCCTAGCCTCAGTGCAGTGGGCAGCTGGGAGGAGGTGCTCTTATTCTCCATGGACTTTACAGTGTCCCAAAACTTTTTGGAGTTAGTGCTACAGGATGCACATTTCTGTTTGAAAAAGCTAGCCTTTGCTTTCCTAACTGCTTGTGTATATTGGTTCCTAACTTCCCTGAAAAGTTGCATATCGCGGGGGCTATTTGATGCTAATGCAGTACGCCACAGGATGTTTTTGTGCTGGTCAAGGGCTGTCAAGTCTGAGGAGAACCAGGGGCTATATCTGTTCTTAGTTCTGTATTTTTTGAATGGGGAATGTTTATTTAAGATTGAGAGGAAATTACTTTTAAAGAACAACCAGGCATCCTCTACTGACGGAATGAGATCGATATCCATCCAGGATACCTGGGCCAGGTCAATTAAGAAGGCCTGCTCGCTAAAGTGTTTTAGGGAGCGTTTGACAGTGATAAGGGGTGGTCGTTTGACCGCGGACCCGTTACGGACGCAGGCAATAAGGCAGTGATCGCTGAGATCCTGGTTGAAGACAGCGGAGGTGTATTTAGAGGGTAAGTTAGTCAGGATGATATCTATGAGGGTGCCCATGTTTACGGATTTAGGGTTGTACCTGGTAGGTTCGTTGATAATTTGTGTGAGATTGAGGACATCTAGTTTGGATTGTAGGATGGCCGGGGTGTTAAGCATATCCCAATTTAGGTCACCAAGCAGTACAAACTCTGAGGATAAATGGGGGGCACTCAATTCACATATGGTGTCCAGGGCACAGCTGGGGGCTGAGGGGGGTCTAGCAAGCGGCAACAGTGAGAGACTTATTTCTGGAAAGGTGGATTTTTAGAAGTAGAAGCTCAAACTGTTTGGGCACAGACCTGGATAGTATTATAGAGCTCTGCAGGCTCTCTACAGTAGATTGCAACTCCACCCCCTTTGGCAGTTCTATCTAGACGGAAAATGTTGTAGTTGGGGATGGAAATTTCAGAATTTTTGGTGTCCTTCCTAAGCCAGGATTCAGACACTGCTAGAACATCAGGGTTGGCTGAGTGTGCTAATGCAGTGAATAACTCAAACTTAGGAAGGAGGCTTCTGATGTTAACGTGCAGAAAACCATGGCTTTTACGGTTACAGAAGTCAACAAATGATAGCTCCTGGGGAGTAGGAGTGATACTGGGGGCTGCAGGGCCTGGGTTAGCCTCTACATCACCAGAGGAGGACTAGAATAAGGATACGGCTAAAGGCTTTAATAACTGGTCTTCTAGTGCGTTGGGTACAGAGAATAAAGGGGGCAGATTTCCGGGCGTTGTAGAATAGATTCAGGGCATTATGTACAGACAAGGATATGGAAGGATATGAGTACAGTGGAGGTAAACCTAAGCGTTGGTTAACAATAAAAGAGATAGCATCACTGGAGGCACCGATTGAGCCGGTCTCGGCGTGTATGGGATGGTGGAACAAAGGAACTATTTGAGGCAGTTTGAGAGGGACTTGGGGTTCTACAGTGAAATTGTATAATAAGAACTAACTGGAACAGCAATAGGCAAGGCATATTGACATGGGAGAGAGGCATAAAGCAATCACAGGTGTTATTAGAGAGAGCTAAGACAACAACTGTTAATGGCGATAAAGTTTGGGCTGAGGCTAAACAGAAACAGGACTGGGTACCGTGTAAAGGAACAGTCCAGCAGGTATCAGCTGTGCAGCTGAGTGATCATAAGGTCCAGTGAACAGCAATATGTGAGTCCAAGAGCAGTTCGAATTGGTACTACAGCACAGCGATCAGGAAGCACGGCTGTTGTTTGCGTGTGCTAGAGGGCCGGGGCTAGCAGATGGATCTTCATGGTCATCGCAACGGGAAGCCTGTTGAAACCACAGACGATTACATCGGCAGACCAGTCGTGATGGATCAGCGGGGCTCCGTGTCGACTCTAGGAGGTCCCGTCCGGTTGACAGAGAGGTAGATAGCCGGGAAATATGCCTGACTCAAGGCTAGCTCAAGGCTGATTAGCCAACAACAACGTTCATTTGGTTGCAGCTAGCTAGTTGCAATTATCCAGTGTTAAAGGTCCAGTGATTTAGTGATTCCGGCAGAAAATCTGATAGGTTCTGGGTCGATAACGCGCTGTGCAGACAGTGCAGACTGGCCGATAAAAATCCAGGCTAGAGCTGGCTGGTAGGTAGTGCAGGCCATGGACAATGGTGAAAAACCGCTAACGGTGGCTAATAGCAAGCAGCTAGTTAGCAGGTTAGCTGGCTACTCCCGTCCGGTAGACAGAGAGGTAGATAGCCGGGATATGGGCCTGCTCGAGGCTAGCTCAAGGCTAACTGATGCTGGCTTCGGGGGCAGTGGTGATTAGCCTACTGCATCATCCATTCGGGTTGCGGCTAGCTAGTTCGATCCGGTGTTAAGGTCCAGTGATTCAATTATTCAGGCAGAAAATCCGATGTTCTGGGTGAAAACCGCTAACGGTGGCTAATAGCAAGTAGCTAGTTAGCTAGTTAGCTGGCTGGCTAGTTTCAACTGGAGATTCTAGATAAAGGTGAGTAAATAATAGAATCCATTCTACATTGACTGAGGCGGGTTGCAGGAAAGTATATTTAGTAGAAGGATGAAAAGTGTGATAGGGAAATATATTGTATAAAAATACAAAAAACAGGCTATTTACATGGACACACAAGAGAACACGACCGCACTGCTACGCCATCTTGGAAAACGTCCCTCTTTACCTTCATGGGAATTATGACAGCAACACACGCACGAGCATGTGCGCACATTCACACGTGCACACACACACCTTCAGAATGATCACAGTGTGTGTCCCTGTGAGGACAGAGGGGGCCATTACAGAAGGTGAGGAGGCACATTAAACACAAACAGGAGGAAATTATCTTTGTAGACTGATTTTATTAGGATAAGGCTTGAAAAGCATAGAGAAGACTCACTCAAGAGTGCTGAAATACATGCATACTGTGGAAGCATGCAATGAATTCAAGGTCCGCCATGCTTTCCTGTGTGTGTGTGTGTGTGTGTGTGTGTGTGTGTGTGTGTGTGTGTGTGTGTGTGTGTGTGTGTGTGTGTGTGTTAAAGCGTTAATACACAGAGGTGTGTTGATATGCAGACATTACAGCAAGGATGTAAGCAAGATTTACACCCCCATCTCTCAAAGTCAGACACACACACACACAAAGCTGCCAAAATGCCAAGTGTGGCACCTGTTTTATAGAATGCCTGTCGTTAGGCCTTGCAGGCCTGTAATTTCTGAGTGCAAATTTCTGTGATCTATATGGTGTTGGGTACTGCAGTTTGTGTGTGTGTGTGTGTGTGTGTGTGTGTGTAATAACACAGACACGCTGGCGTTAAAGGATCGGGTAAAACCAGCCATTACTCTCACATGGGCGCTCCCCACCTCTCCCGCCCGAGGGGGTGTGATATATGGCCAATATACCACGGCTAAGGGCTGTTCTTACGCACGACGCAACGCTGAGTGCATGGATACAGCCCTTAGCCATGGTAGATTGGCCATATACCACAAACCACTGAGGTGCCTTATAGCTATTATAAACTGGTTACCAACGTAATTAGAGCAGTACAAATAAATGTTTTGTCATACCCGTGGTATACGGTCTGATACAATCAGCATTCAGGGCTCGAACCACCGAGTTTATAATTCATTTTAGAACACAGAGGGGTTCACTGAGATCTGTATCTCACCCAACAAAACGCCCTTGGACTAAGAACAACACTGTACAATATTGCCCAACAGTGCAGTGCACTACTAGGCTTAACATACCATTCATCTTGATACCATCCTACCATTACCACTCACAGCCATTGTCGTACTCCTGGGATAAAAAACCTGCTCCTTCTCACACACAAACACACTTGCATGCATGCATGCACGTACGCACTGCACCTGCTAACTCAATAAACCCTCAGCTTCTGTCCCTGCCTGCACCTTAAAGATAATACCTGGCCTATAAAACAGGTAGAGAGAGGAATAACAGGAGAGTGACAGACAGACAAAGAGAGGGAGAGCGAGGTTTACGACAGAGAGAGAATTGAGAAAGAGAGAGGTTTGCAACAGAGAGAGAGAATAGATGAGTAGAAACTCAAAGTACACAGTAGATGTCTCCTCTCCACAGGCCTGCCCTCCATTATAAATTAACTTGTCCTCTCGCCCCTTACCCGACCCCCAATCTATTTTTATACACACTTCTGTGGCAGGTGTGTGAGAGAGCGTGAGAGAATGATGACATTTACTTTCCTCTACTCTCCTTTTGGCTCTCTGTGCTCCATATTTAAGAAGTAGGAGAAGGAAAATCATTGAAGTTCCCTGAAACACATTTGGTGGACGCCTCCACGGAATGGCAAAGGGGTGAGTCGTACAGTCCACCTCCTTATCGGTTGCCATGCCCTAAGCCAGTCAGGACCTGTATGTGCTCTGTGGGTAACTGGGTAGCAGTAACCAAACCCAACCCAACCCACAGTAAAGCCTGTTCCTACTCCTATCCTGTCCTATTCCCCAGGCCCACTGACCTCATTCACACTGGTGAATGTGTGATGAAGACATAGCCCACAAATAATGTACCGGATGAAAGTGAAACATATCAATATATCAGTGCGATTCCTTTTCCTGGAGCACACAGAGCCATAAGGAGAATAGAGGAAGGAAAATGACCCCCCCCCCCCCCCTCTCTCTCTCACACAGACACACAGCCACTCATCAGTGGAATATGAGAGTGGTTCATCTCATTGGTATTCCTGCGATCAGTGGCCTGTGTTCTCTGACACACACTGATATGATGCCAGATGCCTGAATATTCATATTCCAGGTTGGCTGGCTGGCTGCGCATGCACACACACACACACGACACAAACGCTCACATGCACACACAAACATATTCCTACTTCCTGCTAGACAGAGGAATGAGTCCTGATAGAGGACAGGAGCCCCAGTGATAGAGGATTCAACAGTAGCAGGGGCGACTGGGCTTTCCTCTGGACCTGACCCCATCAACTGGGAGAGATTACTCTGGCTGATAAACTACCTGTTCACCCACTGATTCACTGTCTCTCACACACGCACGCACACAGCAAAATAATTGTCCAAAGGGCAGCAAATGCCCCTCTCAAGCCCCTGATCAATCATTTCATATCTGATTAATCTGGCCTGGAATTATCTCCCATTTCATGAATGTTAGATTAATTTGGATTTTAAGAATAATGACTAAAGGATTTCACCCCAAATACAGTATAAATGTTAGAATTATCATGTAGTGTCAACCCACTAACAGAGGGGGCGGTACTAAACATTCAAGGGTGAAGGGGAAGGCGGAAACTGTTTAGAAAAGCCACCTAAAGGTGGGAGGAGTCAAGTTCAGGAGGTATAAAATCGTATGTTTGTGTTTTTGGCGTCAGAGCTCTCCATGAATAAACATACAAAAAATCCTTCTTCGTGGTTATGGACCTTGAATCATTTATGATTAAAACCAGAGCCTTACAACCTCTGGTAATGATTCAAGCTTAGGTCGAATTAGAGATAGAAATTCACATGACAATGAATCATGTCTGAAAGCTTCTTTATGGTCTGTCTGACAGCCCGAGACGCTTCACTGAGGCCGCCAAAAACTGACCGCGCACAGTACACACTCTAGTGAACTTCATCAGTAGCCTACCGTTAGATGCCCTGTCTCAGACGCTGGATAAACCAATCAGCAGCAGCTGATCAGTAACAGTACTGAACCTCTGATTCAATTCTTTGTCTGAAAGAACAAACAAGATTATGGCCAGACAGTCAGACAAATACACACACACCATCCCATCGACCAGACAACAGGATTTGTTGGCCATAAACGAACATACACTCACACGCGTCATGAACTACATTTAGACATATCTTGTTGTGTGTGTGTGAGTCACAAAACACAGACCAAGCTTCATTCACCTCAGTTGCTCCACTTTGTAGACCATGGCTGGAGCTCCTGAGCTCTGGTGTGTGTCTGTCTAATGGGGGACCACATATCTTAGTTCCTACTCGGAGAGTCACTGCATCCAGGCTCAGAACACCTGTAGGGGAAGGGTTAACCTGCTGTAGGGGTGGCAGGGGAAGGGTTAACCTGCTGTAGGGGTGGTAGGGGAAGGGTTAACCTGCTGTAGGGGTGGCAGGGGAAGGGTTAACCTGCTGTAGGGGTGGTAGGGGAAGGGTTAACCTGCTGTAGGGGTGGCAGGGGAAGGGTTAACCTGCTGTAGGGGTGGTAGGGGAAGGGTTAACCTGCTGTAGGGGTGGTAGGGGAAGGGTTAACCTGCTGTAGGAGTGGCAGGGGAAAGGTTTACCTGCTGTAGGAGTGGCAGGGGAAAGGTTTACCTGCTGTAGGGGTGGCAGGGGAAAGGTTTACCTGCTGTAGGAGTGGCAGGGGAAAGGTTTACCTGCTGTAGGGGTGGCAGGGGAAAGGTTTACCTGCTGCAGGGTTGGCAGAGGAAAGGTTTACCTGCTGTAGGAGTGGCAGGGGAAAGGTTTACCTGCTGTAGGAGTGGCAGGGGAAAGGTTTACCTGCTGTAGGAGTGGCAGGGGAAAGGTTTACCTGCTGTAGGAGTGGCAGGGGAAAGGTTTACCTGCTGTAGGAGTGGCAGGGGAAAGGTTTACCTGCTGTAGGAGTGGCAGGGGAAAGGTTTACCTGCTGTAGGGGTGGCAGGGGGAAGGTTTACCTGCTGTAGGAGTGGCAGGGGAAAGGTTTACCTGCTGTAGGAGTGGCAGGGGAAAGGTTTACCTGCTGTAGGGGTAGCAGGGGAAAGGTTTACCTGCTGTAGGAGTGGCAGGGGAAAGGTTTACCTGCTGTAGGGGTGGCAGGGGAAAGGTTTACCTGCTGCAGGGTTGGCAGAGGAAAGGTTTACCTGCTGTAGGAGTGGCAGGGGAAAGGTTTACCTGCTGTAGGAGTGGCAGGGGAAAGGTTTACCTGCTGTAGGGGTGGCAGGGGGAAGGTTTACCTGCTGTAGGAGTGGCAGGGGAAAGGTTTACCTGCTGTAGGAGTGGCAGGGGAAAGGTTTACCTGCTGTAGGAGTGGCAGGGGAAAGGTTTACCTGCTGTAGGGGTGGCAGGGGGAAGGTTTACCTGCTGTAGGAGTGGCAGGGGAAAGGTTTACCTGCTGTAGGAGTGGCAGGGGAAAGGTTTACCTGCTGTAGGGGTAGCAGGGGAAAGGTTTACCTGCTGTAGGAGTGGCAGGGGAAAGGTTTACCTGCTGTAGGGGTGGCAGGGGAAAGGTTTACCTGCTGCAGGGTTGGCAGAGGAAAGGTTTACCTGCTGTAGGAGTGGCAGGGGAAAGGTTTACCTGCTGTAGGAGTGGCAGGGGAAAGGTTTACCTGCTGTAGGGGTGGCAGGGGAAAGGTTTACCTGCTGTAGGAGTGGCAGGGGAAAGGTTTACCTGCTGTAGGAGTGGCAGGGGAAAGGTTTACCTGCTGTAGGAGTGGCAGGGGAAAGGTTTACCTGCTGTAGGAGTGGCAGGGGAAAGGTTTACCTGCTGTAGGGGTGGCAGGGGAAAGGTTTACCTGCTGTAGGAGTGGCAGGGGAAAGGTTTACCTGCTGTAGGAGTGGCAGGGGAAAGGTTTACCTGCTGTAGGGGTGGCAGGGGAAAGGTTTACCTGCTGTAGGAGTGGCAGGGGAAAGGAAAGGTTTACCTGCTGTAGGAGTGGCAGGGGAAAGGTTTACCTGCTGTAGGAGTGGCAGGGGAAAGGTTTACCTGCTGTAGGAGTGGCAGGGGAAAGGTTTACCTGCTGTAGGAGTGGCAGGGGAAAGGTTTACCTGCTGTAGGGGTGGCAGGGGAAGGGTTAAGCCCTTTCCTGGAGGAGCTAAGGACCCCCGCTGCTCTGAACTCATCATCTCCCCTCTACCACTATGCGCTTTCTGCCTCATCGCGCAGCAAAACCCCCGGACCTCACACACGTATGCTCACAAAGACACGCAGACACAGCGCTCAGACACACACAGAATCCAACGCAATCACCTAGATGCACACAGACAATCCTACAGCTCTTCTGATCTGAAATATCAATTTGCACTTTTTTTCCACTTCACTGCGGGTACAGTGCATGTCCACACTGCGACATCACACCACCTCACTCTTCCTCACTCCTCCTCTGTCTGTTTGTCTCTCTCCATCTCATTCTTGCTCTCCAGCCCAGGCCCTGATAAAGGGCTTATATGCATAATTAATAATGCAGGTCTGTTTTTCTCTCTCGCTCTCCTTTGAGAAGCCAACTGGAGGACACCTGCCCTGCTCTTAATAACAGAAAAAGGTGAAAGAGAAAGTGAGCCCCCAACATCACAACAGAGTGATATTAGGAGAAGAGTGATTTAACCATGAAATAATTCCCTCAGCTGTTGTCAACCAGTGGAGGCTGCTGAGGGGAGGACGGCTCATAATAATGGCTGGAACGGTGCGAATGGAATGGCATCAAACACATGGAAACCATGTGTTTGATGTTGTTGATACCTTTTCACACATTCCGCTCCAGCCATTACCACGTGCCCGTCCTCCCTAATTAAGGTGCCACCAACCTCCTGTGTTGTCAGCTGTGTAGTTTGAGTGAAGAAAGCAGCGTTTACACCTGCCATCAGGCTAATGAAAGCAGGGCCTGTACCAGGAGAGAGAGAGGAGAAAAGGAAGGAGTTGTTTGCCTTCTGAATCAAACACACTGCTTCACTGTTCCTGAGTCTTCACTCCTCCTCTCCCTGTCGGATGTGGAAGCATTCCCAGAAATCTGAGTTGGATGAAGTGATCCTTAGACACTGGTCTAAAGTCAGTGTTGTTCCTCCTCAGGGTTAAGGAACGAGTTGGGGAAGGCAAGCTGATTCTAGATCAGTCTCAACAGGCAAATGACTTTCGCTATACCAGGCAACACACTGCCACGAGATGTCATTCTGATTCCATTCTGATTCAGTCTCTCTCTCGCTCCTTCATGAGTTCTTCCATCCATTTATCCCCTTCCTCTATCCATCCATTCATAGGCTCTCATCTCCAATCAGCTGGCCCACTCCAGACACCAGCACCACATCACATCCTGATGGTATCTCAGATCACATTCGTCACTGTATTTGGGAAAGTCTAAGAATGGTTATTAGAGAACAGGTAAGACTTGTCACACATAGGGTTGCAAAATTCCAGAAACTTTCAGTAAATTTCCTGGTTTTCCAGAAATCCTGGAAAATTTCGATTTCCTGCCTATTCACTCCTGATTCCGTGTGTCCTCCAACCAACGAATTTATTGAAAGTTCCCCGAATTTTGCTTTCCCTAGTCACACACAAGCAAATGCACGCACACGCACCTGTTAATTGAAATGCATTCCAGGTGACTACCTCATGAAGCTGGTTGAGAGAATGCCAAGAGTGTGCAAAGCTGTCATTAAGGCAAAGGGAGCCTATTTGAAGAATCTCAAATATAAAATGTATTTTGATTTGTTTAACACTTTTTTGGTTATTACATGATTCCATATGTGTTATTTCATAGTTTTGATGTCTTCACTATTATTCTACAATGTAAAAAATAGTAAAAATAAAGAAAAACCCTTGAATGAGTAGGTGTGTCCAAACTTTTGACTGTTACTGTATATGCTGCATGTTGAACAGGCACCCCCAAAATAAGGGCACATATGAGAGTGAGAAAGAAAGAAATAGGGCTACTGTTAAAGAGTGTGAGGGAGAAAGAGAGTACGCATCATCCTGTAGTGCAGATGGGTCTCATACTGAGGCAAGCCTGGTTTCCGTGATGATTTGTTTTCCTGGGATGCATATTATGAATAAATTGATGGCTCTTAATTTCAATAATACTTTACCACCCACCCACACTAAAAACAAAGTCACATCTTCCTTCTAAATAACCTATCTTCCGCCTCTCCTTGTACCAATATTCCTAGTCAGTCTTCCTCTCCATGTCTTCTCTACCTACCCCTCCATTCCTCCCTCTCTCTGGAGATGGATGCAGAATTTATCACATTAATTAGAAACTGCCTCCTCTCCCCTCTCACTGAGCGCTGACAGCAGAGAAAGAACAGCAGCGGTGAAGACAAGTACTTCTTCATCAATCAAATTTATTTATAAAGCCCTTTTTACATCAGCAGATGTCACAAAGTGCTATACAGAAACCCAGCCTAAAACCCCAAACAGCAAACAATGCAGAGACATACAGTGCTGCTACTACTCCTATATCCTATACTAGGCCTATATGATACAACGTTAACCTGTTCCCTCTCATCAGCCCACTGTGGCAAAGACTGTTAACCCCTGACCTGGCCCTCTTACGATCAGACTGGGTCCTCCTGACATTGATCACTGCACTGCATACCTATTAATCAATAAGCAGGAAAAACACAGCGATCAATGCAGCAGCCCCGGTGAGCATCGCACAACACAGAGCTCAACTATTAGCTGATAAACATTCAGACGCACGTCCCCATGAAAATCAATATTCATCCACAGGCCTCCATCCAATGCACCGGTTAGGGGACTGGGAGAGAGGATGAAGGAATTAAACACATGCCACTGGGGTAAGTGTGTGTGGAGTTGGTGAAAGTGTGGATTGATTGTTCTCAGCAGGTCAGCGCTTTGGATCACCTGTGTATGTGCGTGCGTGCGCGAGAGAGAGCCATAAAAAGGTTGAACATTTTGTTTAGAAGATACAGTCTACTGTAGGTGTGAATGATGTATGGGCATGAGATAATGAGTGAATGAGAGAATGTGTCTATATGAAAGTGTCTAGGATTGGGAGTGCTAGTGGAAAATGATGAAAATCTTATAGAAAGTGAATGTGGGTGTTTGTGATGCATGGGCAAGAAAGAGAGGCCACAACACATCTATCTATATGAACAGTGTGTGTATCTCTGCATTGGATATGATCAGGAAAGAGAGCACAGCCAAACAACAACAGTGCTGCCCAGTTTCCTACACAGATCCAATCCAACAGTGACTCCATTTTGGCTCAAATCCATACCCTAAGTCTTTTTCAGAAGCCTCCAAGCGGTAGCCTGAACAAAGCCTGAGGTAGGCACAGTCCAAATATCACGAAGCAGCACTAACCTACGAATCACATCAACGTCCAAACAAATGGCCATTTTATTTACTGTTAAATATTAGTGAATCTGCTCATCACCCACCCTTAGCTTTCAAACAACAGGCAAGCAATTCTATCGATTGTCCAATAGCAACACTCCTCTTGCTAACGGTTGGCCCAGTTAGGCTCTAGTGAAGTAAACACCCAGGGCCCAGTAGTACAGGGCAGGCTAACTGCCATCTGAAGCCCTGTTTCCATAGCAGGTGCCTGGTCCGGTCAGACATCAGTTTGGCCTGTTCACTGTTTCATGGACCAGAGGAAAGCCTGCTCTTTCTAAGTATAGTAGTAAGCAGGCAACAGCAGAGTGAGTCTGTCTGTCTGTCCAGACGGCGGGCCGACGGCCCAGGCAGTGTTGCCAGTAAAGATGAGTCAGGACTCCCAAGCTAGCTTCACTGAGGCACAGAGACGCACAGCAATTACAGCCACCAGCAGAGTCCTGGCATTGCCACCACACACACGCTCATCTGCACATGCACACCCGCAGATGTGGACACCGTCATCCACAGACATGCTACAGCAAGTGAGGAGAAAAACAAGAGTTCTCGGTGAAAATAATATACACTAACTGAAAATCCATGCATAAATGTGTGTGTAAGGATGTGTGTTTCTGTGATGTGATGCCCATTTGCGAGTGTGTTTTCAGGAGAAGATAAGGGCAGCAGACACACAGCATACGTGTGTGTGTGTGTGTGTGTGTGTGTGTGTGTGTAGACATTGACTCCCCTCGGGTTGTAGGCAACAGACTCTTTAATATTGCAGAGCAGTGATAAATAAATCAGACAAACTGCAGGGAGATAAGGTGACTCTTCAGACAGAGAGAAACTCCTTCTCTCTCCTTTCACTACAGGGGTTAGAAAACCAACATTTCAGCCCCAGTATGCAGATGTGCATGACACAAAAAGCTAAAAGAAAACAAATTAGCAAACACAAAACATTCATTTACTCTCCTCTCCCGTGGAGGGCAGAACAGAATATGGATGGCGTTGTAATATGGCAAGCCTCAGAGATTAACACTGCAGTGCCTTTTACACACACCTGTAGGCCAGGCAGCCAATCAGTGAGGAGAGACGAATTGGAGTGGGACGATGCTGATATAAAGGTCAGATTTATTGTTCCAGAAGTTGCAACTTCTAAGTAGAGTGAGGCAGATAACAGGCCTATGTTGGGTGTCTGAACAGGGCAATGGGAAGAGAGTACAGTTGGAGACCTCTGTCTGTGTCCTTCACCCTGTTTACTTCCTGTCTCACAACACAGGCAGGCAGGAGGCTCAGCTTGCACTCCCCTGGCATTGGTCTCAGAGACACTCAAGGTGAATGACAGTTAGATTTTTGGAGGGAGGGAGGGAGCGAGCGAGACATGGAACTGAAGATAGTGTGGGGTATGGAGAAGGAGAGTAATAGAGCAAAGTCAAAATAGACAGGAAGAGGAAGAGATTATAAAGACACAAAGAAAGGAAAGAGAGAGAATGCCATGATCAAAGAGAAAAGCTACAGTACCACTTCTTTCACACACACACACACTCTCTCTCTCTCTCTCTCTCACTAAAAGACAAACACACAGAAGAAAATTGTCGCTGCCACGCCTCACTAGATGTTGTGAGTCCCCTCTCCTGCCTCTCGCACTTCTTTCCTCTCCTCCATCTCTACCCTCCTGCAGCAGTTGTAAGTCTACTAAAGCTGGACTCTCTCCACTCCCTTAGCCACTCCCTCTTATTTTTACTCATCCCCTTTCTCCTCTCCTCTGAGAAAGGTGGGAGGCTGCTAAGAGAGAAAGGTGGGAGGCTGCTAAGAGAGAAAGGTGGGAGGCTGCTAAGAGAGAAAGGTGGGAGGCTGCTAAGAGCAGCTGTAAACTTATAGCCACTTTCCAATCAATCACATTTTGTCCTCCATTATCCTTTCTCCTCATTCCTCTCCATCCTTCACCCACTCCCTTGCCCCTCTCCTCTCCACCTATGGATGGTGTAAGCCTGCTAAGAGCAGCTCTAAAACCTTGCTGACAGCTCTGCCGCTGGCTAAGCTCAGCCACAAGGCAACGTACAGCCTCCTACAGCCACCGGCCTTCCCTGTAGGAGAGATGTAGAGAAGAGAGGAAGAGCAGAGCCAACAGTGAGATGGAGAAAAGTTAGAAAGATGTAGAGGAGATAGAGACAGAAACCATTGGAGGCTGGTGGGAGGAGCTATAGGAGGATGGGCTCATTGTAATGGCTGGAATGGAATAAATGGAACAGTCAAACATGTGGTTTCCATGTTTGATACCGTTCCACTGATTCCATTCCAGCCATTACAATGAGCCCGTCCTCCTATAGCTCCTCCCACCAGCCTCCACTGACAGACAAATATAGACCGGAGAAAAGAGTAGGAAAAGGTTCTAAACATATTTACAATCTCTCAACTGGGATTAGTGTAGTTATAATCTGCCCTGCAGTCTCCTCTCTTCAACCATGGGTTTAGAGAGACAATCACAAGTCAGGAGGAGGAAAGCAAATTTCCTTTGGCCTTTAGCGGTTACTATTAGCCACCGTTACCATACGCCACTCCCTACTTCACTAATCAATTTAGCAGCTCAGCCATGAGCCCCCAGCCCATCACTCATAACCCATCACCCTCAGCTCCACAATCCACCTAGCTTTCCGGTCTCCGCATAGGAAATATCCAGGGAAATTCCAAGAAAAATTTACATTATGTTATAATATAATGAGTTCCTCTCTGGCAGATGCTCATATAAGGTGACCTACAGAGAGTAAAATAATCAGCCAGTCGAGAGTCAAGCTTAACAGTAATCCAAGCCAACTCAGCCAAGCCATAACTTCATCATAGTTATTCTCTAAACTCCCAGCCTGGTCTAACTAAGAGGGAGTATTTCAGCTCAGGCCTCAGTGCACTAGTGGTCACATACACCACAAACCATCACACACACGCACACACAGGAAGTCACACACACCATCACACACAGGAAGTCACACACCCCCCAACCATCTGAACACAAAGAAAAAGGGAAGAAAATAAGAAAAAGCCTCTACAGGTCATAAATCTCAGAGGGCCGTAATCAGAAGTACATGGCAGGTCTACCAGTATGGGCCGCACGCACACACACCCCTTCCTTAACCCTAAAATGAATACAACTACTCCTCCCACTAGAAGGAGTGTACACACTTGTATGACAGATTAGAAAAGAACATTGAGTATTCATTTCTTTGAGAAGCCCAGTCTCTGTGCTAAGGAGAGGAGAGTTCAGGTCCATGCTGTAGTATATAGAAACCATCTGCTCACATCAGCCACTCATATGTGCTGCATTCCTCCTGTCTGACCAGCCAACACATATGCCCTGCAGACAGTCTTCTGTGTTATAGCTTACACAAAGACCCATGCACGTACGCTCACACACACAATCCATAGCGTACAGAGTGAACTACACACACAGCCCCCCAAAAAGAATGCACCTGCCCCATCCGTGCCAACCCTCTGGTCAGCAGCTCACCCAAAGAGGAGTCGGGAAGAAGTGACAGCTGGGAAAGACGCATAGACCAGTGAGCATCGCATCACTCACTCACACACACAGTATGTCCATCTCACTCACTCACACACACGTTGTGAGTGACCCTCTCATTCCCCTGTGTCAACATTCCTCTGCCTGCTCTCCCCACTGCCAAGACAGCACCAATAATTTTTATTTTTTTTAACCTTTATTTAACTAGGCAAGTCAGTTAAGAACAAATTCTTATTTACAATGACGGCCTACACCGGCCAAACCCGGACGACGCTGGGCCAATTGTGCGCCGCCCTATGGGACTCCCAATCACGGCCGGTTGTGATACAGCCTGGAATCGAACCAGGGGGTCTGTAGTGACGCCTCAAGCACTGAGATGCAGTGCCTTAGACCGCTGCGCCACTCAGGAGCCCTCATAGAGAAGAGATACATCCATTTCCACTGCCTAACACACAAACAAACACACACACAACCTTTTACTGTTTGTAAAAGGCAGCTGACGCCAGTCCACTCAGTACATTTTTCATTTTAGTCATTTAGCAGACGCTCTTATCCAGAGCGACTTACAGTTAGTGCATACATTTTTTCATACTGTAGGAGTCTAGACTAGAGTCACCATGGCCCCTAGAGACATGGCCATTTAGCCCTGTTCATTCATTCATAACCTATTCACACAGAGAGAAAGAACAGGGTAAACAGAGCACAACACAGCAACTCCCCTCCCCTTCCAAAACCCCACAGGGAGAGGAGGACAAATAGATGTGGGGGTTCCTGCCACCATCCACAGAGGCAAAAAGCAGAGAGACCTGGCAGCACAGAATATACCCCCTGCCCTCTATAGAACCCGTCAGAGGCCATGGGGAGGACTACAGGAGTGTGTGTATGTGTATGATGTAGAATACCCCTCCACATCTCCCTCCTCCCTGCCCAAACAAGGCCAACTTCTCACTCCTCAGCCCATCCATCCAGCCTCATGCACAGCACCACAGGGAGGAGACAACAGTCAGCATAAGAGATTCTCTCTGACTGTTGTCTCAACTTTTAGAAATCTGGGGAACCTTATTTGAACCCCCCCCCCCCACCACCACCACACCCTGTAGTCCAGCTCATCTAGGCCGGGGTATGGCAGTGGAATGGCTGGAGGAGGGGCGTATTTTTAGATAGGGGGCTTTTAGCGGAAGAAGCGCCTGGCTGGCAGACGGAGTGTTGAATTATTGAACGGCTCGGAGGGACATCATGCTGGGAGCTCTGCTGAGGCCTTTTTGGGGGCTCCACGTGCACCACACACACACACACACACACACACACACACACACACACACACACACACACACACACACACACACACACACACACACACACACACACACACACACACACACACACACACACACACACACACACACACACACACACACACACACACACACACACACACACACACTCCAAATAAGCAATACAAGCTAGAGGACTTCAAGACTAGAGGGGCTATGGGACAAGCACTTGCTCAATGGAAAATAATGTTGGGGGGAAAAACAGAATAACATACTCAATGTGAGAGTTTACTACTGCACGAAATACAATTACCCATGGCGGAGAAGACTTGGGGAATTGTGACATTTGGATATAAGTGTTCCACTCGTCGGGTTCTGCTCCTCAAACATTGCGTGACAGTCTTCTGGGGCCAGTAGCACCATCCTGGTCTTAACTCTACGCCCGATCTAGGCTTGAAGACCAACTTTTTCATGCCCAACTGGTGCGGAATGACTAAAAGGTCAGAGAACTGTAGAAAAGCTCCCAGCCCATCTCTACAGGGTGTTTTTCCTACACAACATTAACTTTCCTGCTCATCTGCTCTTTCCACAACACACAACATCAAGGCAGGGCTGAAAAATGTTGAGCATTTGCTTTTGCCAAAAGCAATAAAAGTAGGTCCAGGAATCTGCCTACAGAATGAAGTGATGCAGAGTAGTTTTGAGCGGAACAACCATTTGTTTTTTTGGTCTGCCAGAGTGAATGGTGTATTCCTTTTTTATTATTATTCTCATAGATTCCATTATTTTATGGCTCCTGGAGGAATACATTTAATTTTGATTTCAGAGGCCTGAGGCTTGCGGGGGACATTAGGCAGGAAATTACATCGTCTGGAACAGGTGTGTGAAGCCCAGATAGGCAGTGGAATTTCAGGATAACATGACATCGCTGCTGGTCGTTCACTTCATCTAATGTCCTCCGGAAATCCATTACTTTAGAGTTGCATTTTACACACAAAAACATCAGGAAACACACACAAACACACACACACACACACACACACGCATGCACACTAAGCAATACTCTAGAATGCCGACACAGCAATTAGTCATGCCGCTTATTTCATCTCCAGTGTGTATGGGCTCAAGAGACACCCGGCTGCTGAATATTTAAACCAGACATACAGTACCAGTCAAAAGTTTGGACACACCTACTCATTCAAGGGTTTCTCTTTATTTTTAATATTTTCTACATTGTAGAATAATAGTGAAGACATCAAAACTATGAAATAACACATATGGAATCATGTAGTAACCAACAAATGTTAAACAAATCAAAATATATTTTATTTTTGAGATTCTTCAAAGTAGCCACCCTTTGCCTTGTTGACAGCTTTGCACACTCTTGGCATTCTCTCAACCAGCTTCACCTGGAATGCTTTTCCAACAGTCTTGATGGAGTTCCCACAGATGCTGTGCACTTGTTGGCTGTTTTTCCTTCACTCTGCGGTCCAACTCATCCCAAACCATCTCAATTTTGTTGAGGTCGGGTGATTGTGGAGGCCATGTCATCTGATGCTGCACTCCATCACTCTCCTTCTTGGTCAAATAGCCCTTACACAGCCTGGAGGTGTGTTGGGTCATTGTCCTGTTGAAAAACAAATGATAGTCCCACTAAGCGCAAACCAGATGGGATGGCATATCGCTGCAGAATGCTGTGGTAGCCATGCTGGTTAAGTGTGCCTTGAATTCTAAATAGTCGGACACCTTGGGGTACAAGCGTCGAGCCGTGGACTTACGGAGTGCCGACCATGCGGAATGTGTACAAGGTTCTTGCCGGCCAGTACGACCCCCTTGGGTTCATTCTGCCGTACACCACCCGAGCCAAAGTGTTGGTCCAGCGCCTCTGGGATAAACATTGGGACTGGGATGACCCTCTGCTCCCTCAAGATCTTCTCCAGGCTTGGAACAATTGGGAAGGAGAGCTACAGATCCTGCCACGCATCACCCTGCCTAGGTGCTACGTACCTGCAGATGTCTACCAGTCGAGTGTCACCAGAGAGGTCCATGTGGTCTGCGACGCATCAGAGAAGGCCTACGGGTCTGTCGCGTACCTGAGGACGGAAGATAGGTAGGTCTTGTCGTGACTGTCATTCCTGATGGCCAGGTCCAGAGTTGATCCTAAGCGACTACATTCCATGCCAAGACTGGAGCTCTTTGCAGCCGTCACTGGAGCCCAGCTTGCCAAGCTGCTAGAGAAAGAGCTTCCCTTGAAGATCGACCAGACCACCCTGTGGACAGATTCCACAACCGTGCTGATGTGGCTGCAGTCGGAATCCTGCCGCTTCAAAGTTTTTGTTGGCACCAGTTTGCCCGAGATTCAAGAACTTACATACCTCCGTGCATGGCGCTATGTGGATTCGGCGAGGAATCCCGCAGATGACATGACAAGAGGCAAGACTCTGAAAGACCTTGCGGAGCCCAACAGATGGAGCCAAGGACCCCCGTTTCTCCTTCAAAGTCCAGAAAAGTGGCCAGCTAAGCCAAACTCTCATCCTGAAGAGGACATGTCTGAACTCCGGAAGCCCACCTTCTGCGGTTTCACTACAGTTGCTGGTGTCACTCCAGATGTGAGCCAGTATACCACATGGAAGGAGCTTCTAGAAGTCACTACGCAAGTGCTACCCGGGTCGGCAGGTCAGGGTGGTGACCCTACTGCCGAAGACTACCAGAAAGCGGAGACCGTCATCTAGAATAGGGAGTTTCCCAAATGAGCTCTGTCTCCTAAAAGCTGGTAAGCCTGTCCCGTCCAGCAGTCGCCTACTTACTTTGTCACCTGAGCTTGATGAGTCCAGAGAGCTCATCCAAGTTGGTGGTAGACTACATCGTGACGAAAGATCTAGAACATGCTACAGTTCATCCCATCATCCTCGATCCTGGTCATCCAACCACTAGACCACTGATCCAAGATTACGACAACCGTCTGTGCCATCCGCCGCACCATTTGGATCCTCCACGGGCGGGAAACCATCCGTCGCTTCCAGCACACCTGCACAGAATGCCGTAGATGGAAATCCAGACCTGCTGTCCCCAAGATGGCTGACCTGCCAGCTGTACGCCTACGCCTCTTCAAGCCAGCCTTCCACTCCATGGGCCTAGACTGCTTCGGCCCCTTCCAGGTCAAACTGGGGCGGCGCGTCGAGATGGGGGATAATCTTAAAATGTCTCACCACGAGGGGTGTATACTTGGACCTCCTGACCAACATCGATGCCGACTCCTTTCTGATAGCCCTTAGAAGATTCATCGCCCGCCAAGGGACGCCGGCTGAGCTGTTCTCTGACCAGGCCTTTGCTGATTTGTCTCCTAAACTGCAAGAGCAGCTTGCAAAAGAGAAGATTTCCTTCCGCTTCAACCCCCCTGCAGCACCGCATGTCGGAGGAATTTGGGAGAGAGAGATTAGCTCCGTTAAGATTGCCCTCTACACTACAGTGGGTGCCCAGTCAGTGAACGAAGAAGTGCTCAGAACTGTCCTCATTGAAGTGGAGGGTATCCTGAATTCGAAGGACTTGGGCTACGTGTCCTCCAGTATCGCAGACCTGGACCCCGTGACCCCTAACCTCCTGTTGATGGGGCGGCCAGACGGATCCCTGCCGCAAGTGGTGTACCCGGAGACTGAGCTCCTCAGCAGACGTCGATGGAGACACTGCCAGATCCTGACGGATCTCTTCTGGTCCAGCTACATCAGGCACTACCTACCCAGCCTGCAAGCCCGCCAGAAGTGGCATTTCATCCCTGCCGACCTCAAAAGGGATATGGTGGTTATGTTGGTGGACCCCAGCTTCCGAGAGCCCTCTGACCCATCGAATGTGTCATTAAAGTTCACCCAAGCGCATATGGTCATGTGAGGTCTGCCGAGGTCAACATCAAGGACAGAACATACACCCATCCTGTTGTCCGGTTGGTAGTCCTCCCAGGTCTTTCGGACAGAGAAGACGACAACAGTACGCCTGCTGTAACCCCTCCCAAGAGCCCTTAGCCTTTCACAGGAGCAAATTGACGTCGCAATTTGAGGGCGGCTGTATGAAAGTCTATTGAGAGTAAATATCAGTTCATCATAGGAGAGCTGTATCTAGCCCACCGGTGATGTGGAGCAGAGCATGCTGGGCGATCTCTAATGAGGAGAAGGAAGTAACTAGAGAAAGTACACAAGCCGTGATAAGTTCCAGCCATCTCCTGTGATTACCTTTAGTTAGAATTATTTGTTTTAGCCAAGGCAAGTGTGCGTCCTTCAGAAATGTGAGTTAATTTTTCTTACAATTCATGTGTTGTGGACGCACTCCTTTATGATAATTAGCGTTTTTACCGCGAGCTAGCAACTGTAAGCTTGCTAACCCTGTTGTTTGTCATCTCATTTCAGACATTTAGCATTTCAGTGTCTAGTTGTATATGCTCTGTGGTTATATGGATGTATACTGTATAGATTATGTGGGTATTTTGTTAGCAATGAGCCTTGTGGATGCATTATACATTCAAATTCATGCAGTTGTGTGAGGATGATGGTACTGCTCAGTAGTTGCACTCCTCTGATCATTCATTAGTGAAGTCACAGCTATGTTGTATTGCCCTGTGCAGCAGATAAGCTATAAATAATATGGCTACAATAGGTTATGTAATTGGAGGTTGTACTAAGCCTATACCTGCCGTTTACTATTGTATTTAATTTCGCCGTTTTCAGAACCACACAAACTCTTGGTTAACACAATTGTCAAGCCATACACTGTGCTGTGCCGTTACAGCTCTGTGAATCAGTGTCATTAAACAACCTCAACTGGAATCCTACCGGTCTATCATCTGTGCCCTTACAAGCACCTGGGAGAGAACACATAGTGCTAAGTAAAACCTAACCCTACAGAATATACAGTACACCAAGTCCTCAACTACAGTGTCTGTTACTTGAACTCTGTGAAGCATTTATTTGGGCTGCAATCTGAGGTGCAGTTAATTCTAATTAACTTATCCTCTGCAGCAGAGGTAACTCATTCCTGTGGCGGTCCTCATGAGAGCCAGTTTCATCATAGCGCTTGATGATTTTTGTGACTGCAGTTGAAGAAACTTTCAAAGTTCTTAAAATTTTCCAGATTGACTGACCTTCATGTGTTAAAGTAATGATGGATTGTCATTTATCTTTGCTTATTTGAGCTGTTATTGCCATAATATGGACTTGGTCTTTGACCAAATAGGGCTATCTTCTGTATTCCCCCCCTACCTTGTCACAACACAACTGATTGGCTCAAACGCATTAAGAAGGAAAGAAATTCCACAAATTAACTTTTAACAAGGCACACCTGTTAATTGAAATGCATTCCAGGTGACTACCTCATGAAGCTGGTTGAGAAAATGCCATGAGTGTGCAAAGCTGTCAAAGGCAAAGGGTGGCTACTTTGAAGAATCTCAAAAAGTAAATATATTTTGATTTGTTTAACACCTTTTTGGTTACTACATGATTCCATGTGTTATTTCATAGTTTGGATGTCTTCACTATTATTCTACAATGTAGAAAATAGTAAAAATAAAGAAAAGCCCTTGAATGAGTAGGTGTGTCCAAACTTTTGACTGGTACTGTGTACACAAACACACACACACACACACACACACAGCTGGAGCCTGACACACATGCACAAACCACTGCAGACACAGCTGTCCACAACCATAAATGTCCATACAGTAAGATGCAGATGAACGCACTCCTGGAGACCAGCCAACGGAGCCCACCAGCCCTCCATAATAGGTGAAGAGGGTTTATTCCCATGGGGAGGGAACCATGAGCCTCATGCAGAGAGACACACACTGGAGCCATTCTGCACCAGGGCTACAGTATAGATGAGATGAAGTGAGGGAAAATGGCAGTATGGAGATGGGAATGAGAGGAGTTGAATTGAAAGCTCCTCAAAGAGTGCTCCAGTAATCAGACTGCAGTTACACTGAGCTGTAAATCACACTGACAACCTGAGTGGATGAAAGAGAGGAGAAAAGGAGAGGGAGAGAGAGGAGGATGAAAGAAGGTCAGCTATAATATTCAAGGGATCAGCAAACTGCAAGCAATGGGCTTCCCCCTGCAAGAATCTCTCACGCATGCACTCGACTCACACACACACACCGCCTCACAGTCTGTGTGAAAAACAGTCTCTTGCACACGTACTCTGTCCCACCCCAGGATTAAAATGCAAAAGGTGCCCTTTCCACTAACAAACGCCTTTATTGTTAGTGCGAAGGGAAGGTGAACTCCGGTGAGGGCCAAAGGAAGCAAGAAAGGGAACGAGTGAGAGAAAAAAAGAGGAGCCCCACTTCAAAAGGTTAGCCTTGTGTTCTTTCCTCTCATCCCTCTTAACACAACACTTCTCTCCATCTTCTTCTGTTCAGATACTGCCTACGCACACGCAGCCTCACCACTCTCCTCTAAACTGCACTTTAAAGGCGGCAGAGTGTGTGGGGGGGGGAATAACATCAGCACAAAAGGAAAAAGATGACTTCATTATCAGAACTCCCTTTCTCCATTAAGCCATTCAGAGAAAATAAAAGATAACATGTTTGGAGAGTAAAGAGGGGAGTTATGTCTCCACTTGTATTCTATTGTCAACATAATTGTGTGGAGCTAGTAGTACAGTGCCTTTGGAAAGTATCCAGACCACTTGACTTTTTCTACATTTTGTTAGGTTACAGCCTTATTCTAAAATTGATTTAAATGTTGTTTTTTCCCCCCTCAATCTACACACAATACCACATAATGACAAAGCAAAAACAGGATTTTATAAAAAAAAACACATTTATAAAAAACAGAAATTTATAAAAAACTGAAATAAGTATTCAGACCCTTTACTAAGTACTTTGTTGAAGCACCTTTGGCGGCGATTACAGCCTCTAGTCTTCTTGGGTATGACGCTACAAGCTTGGCACACCTGTATTTGGGGAGTTTCTCCCATTCTTCTCTGCAGATCCTCTCAAGCTCTGTCAGGTTGGATGGGGAGCATTGCTGCACAGCTATTTTCAGGTCTCTCCAGAGATGTTTGATCGGGTTCAAGTCCGACCTCTGGCTGGGCCACTCAAGGACATCCAGAGACTTGTCCCGAAGCCACTCCTGCGTTGTCTTGGCTGTGTGCTTAGGGTTGTTGTTGTCCTGTTGGAAGGTGAACCTTCGCCCCAGTCTGAGGTCCTGAGCGCTCTGGAGCAGGTTTTCATCAAGGATCCCTCTGTACTTTCTCCATTCATCTTTGCCTTGATCCTGACTAGTCTCCCAGTTCCTGCTGCTGAAAAACATCCCCACAGCATGATGCTGCCACCACCATGCTTCACCGTAGGGATGGTGCCAGGTTTCCTCCAGACGTGACAGCTTGGCATTCAGGCCAAAGAGTTCAATCTTGGTTTCATCAGACCAGAGAATCTTGTTCATCTTGGTCTGAGAGTCTTTAGGTGTCTTTTGGCAAACTCCAAGCAGGCTGTCATGTGCATTTTACTGAGGAGTGGCTTCCATCTAGCCAATCTACCATAAAGGCCTGACTGGTGGAGTGCTGCAGAGATGGTTGTCCTTCTGGAAGTTTCTCCCATCTCCACAGAGGAACTCTAGAGCCCTGTCAGAGTGGCAATCGGGTTCTTGGTCATCTCCCTCACCAAGGCCCTCCTCCCCCGATTGCTCAGTTTGACCAGGTGGCCAGCTCTAGGAAGAGTCTTGGTGGTTTCAAACTTCTTCCATTTAAGAATGATGGAGGCCACTGTGTTCTTGGGGACCTTCAATGCTGCAGACATTTTTTGGTACCCTTCCCCAGATCTGTGCCTCAACACAATCCTGTCTCGGAGCTCTACGGACAATTCTTTCAACCTCATGGCTTGGTTCTTGCTCTGACATGCACTGTCAACTGTGGGACCTTATATAGACAGGTGTGTGCCTTCCCAAATCATGTCCAATCAATTGAATTTACCACAGGTGGACTCCAAATCAAGTTGTAGAAACATCTCAAGGATGATCAATGGAACAGGATGCACCTGAGCTCAATTTCGAGTATCATAGCAAAGTGTCTGAATACTTATGTAAATAAGGTATTTCTGTTTTATATCTAATATATTTGCAAAAATTTCCAAAAACCTGTTTTCACATTTTGTCATTATGGGGTATTGTGTGTAGATTGCTGAGGATTATTCTTTTTTTAAATCCCTTTTAGAATAAGGCTGTAACGTAACAAAATGTGGAAAAAGTCAAGGGGTCTGAATACTTTCCGAAGGCACTGTAGGTCTATACATCAGACAGGCTCTTCAGCCAGACCCCCAGGGTGTTTTCTTAAAGACCATCACCCATGTAAAGAGCATCTCTCCCCACAAAATATCAACAAGGTATGAACATTAGTCAGGTTGTTTACATGGAGTCAGAACAAACAACTTGGAATGGATATATTACTTACAGAGACGTCATGAATCACTACCAAATGCATACCAAATAACCAGCAATTAAGGAAAGAAATGTTCATTCTTAACACCTTGCAAGGTATTGCATTTAGTGTGTGTTTCCAGCTTGCTATTCTTCTTTGAGATGCTATGTATCATTCTGGGGGTAAATTGATTCCTTCTCCAGCCCTGGGCTACACTGCATCTCTCTGCTGACGCACCGCCCCTGGGCCAGGAATACATAAACAATCACATACTGTAGCAGAAGCATCATTGAAAAGCTAGTGTCTGGCAACAGTTTCACACACTTCAAAAGAGCGTGTAGGAATAAAACACACCAAATTCTCGCCCAAGGCCTTAGAGAGGGGAAAAAGCCCCTCGCCTACATGAGCAAATCTGAAGTGAACACCCTCTTTCTCTGCTCTCCCTCTCCCACACACAGAGCTGAGGAAGGCTTTTACAGCCTAGATTACCATCCTCTATAAGGAATCCTGGGAAGGAGGACACAAACACGCTGCAGGGAAAACCAGACAAATGACCCGTTTTGGTCAAAGGGAGGCAAGGAGCTGCTGCAGTAGAGCCCAACGTTTAATCTACCCTGAAAAGAATGGTTATCCTTCATCTCCATCGCTGTCTATTTTTAGAACGTTATCTTTGAGCCTGGATCAAGCCAGAATATTCAACTTCTGTCTTTGACTTGATCAGGCCTGAACAGTAGAGCTCCTTATAAAAACACTGGCAGTCTGTAGACTGGATCTGGGAGAGAGGCAGTGTGAGGAGGGGTTAGGGAGGCTTGTCAGAAAGCATTTGCCAGTGAGTTTCTTCAAGTAGCTCCATGGCGTCAGTCAATACTGGGCTGTCAGGCCCGCGTGGCCACAGCTGCAGCTCATGGAGACAAGGCCGCTGTTCAGGCAGGCCATCATGACCAATCAGTGTTGTTACCCTGCCAACTATGGAAATAACCTCCGCCACCCCCAGCATCACATTAACAAAACAACAAAGAACACATGCATTCTCTCCCTTTCTCTTCTGGTCAGGTTGAGGAGTAACAAGACCAGTATCCCACTTTCTCTCTTGCGCATAAAGTATGATCATTACATTGACTGACTGCCTATCCCCCCTCACTCTCTCATACATAAACTCCCTCACACACACACAGCGCCTGACGGTTGGACGCTTAGCCCCTCTATAGGGACATTTGGCTGATGAGAGTTTGAAGTGCATTTCTGTGAGACAAGCTGTTCGATCTGTGCCACTGAATGCATCTCATGGAGTCAAAGACCTACAGCTGCCAGGGCTTTGTCTGTGACCAGTGAGTGACCCGAACATGGAGAGGGTGACAGGTGCATGGGCATCGGATAACAAGTTATGGTCATGCACAGGGCACCAGTGACTTACCGTTTTCAGACCAGAATATGACCCATATCAGAAAGCATCTCTCACTGGGGTTGGAAATTATCAGCTCTCTTGTCACACATTTGAATGAGTTTAATCCTATTTTCCCCCAAGCCTGTTATAATCGGTTTAGAGACTTTATCTGCAACATACCACACAATCGTGTTATGTCTATAAGTCTTTTAAAGTTGTAAGCCCATGAATGACTGTCTCTTATTTTTGGCACATCTTCACAAAGTAAAGTGCTAAACTGCCTTCTGCATGTCCCTGTGGAGAGGGATTCATATGATTTGATGCATAGTAAGTGCATGTGCACAAAAAAAGTAGTCTCTCAACAAATGAATGATAACAGACAATTTATCTTACCTCTCCCCCATGGCCATCGAAAATCCCAAATATAGACGGGTGACTCTTGTTCACGATGTCAGTGAGGACCTCGAAGCGGTCTTCCATGTGATCTCTCCGGCCTTGGATGGAGTACACCGCCACATTGTTACTCTTGAACTCCCAGGTTTTGGAGAACTCTGCGTCCAGAACGTCGAGACCCCCGAATTTGTCATTCTGCATAATCTCCGCCACTTTCCCCTTGACCATTTTGACAGCATCCCGGCTGGATTTGACGATGGTTTTCACCTCGTCAGTGTGGAAGAAGTAACTCCACAGAGCCAGGCTTATGCATAGGAGGAACAAGGTCTCTGGTCTGAGCAGAAAATAACGCATGATCCGACCCAAAAGAGACAACAGTGTCATCGTATCCTCTATCATTTATACAAACAAGAAATCACGGCAGGTTGTTATTGTTTACCCGCAACTTTCAGTCCATTATTATCGATGCGAGAGTAAATAATCAGCGAAACCAAATTCACCAAACGTAGCCTACAGCACATCTGGTGTAAAAAGCTGAATTAATTCAACCCAACGCTGATATCTCTCATGTAGCAATGCGGCTTGATGTCTTGGAGAATCCGTAGACACAGCGGGGTGAAAGACGCTGCCTTGGCTGGCTCACTCTAGCGTAAAGCCTCGTGAACCAGCGGTTGTCCCTTGTCCATATGATGCGGTGACTGACACAACCGTGCAAGGAAGAGAATGGTAGCTATATAAAACCCCAGACAGTCGGAGAGACCTCGCTTTGAAGTACCTCGTTTAACCCTAACTTGAAAGCAAACTGCATGCTCCCTCAACCTTAGACCGCGAGATTGAGCTGTAAATAGTGCTCTCAAACTGAAGCAGATGAAGCGTTCGGTTTGCAGGACCGCACCACTTGGAGCACGTGAGGTGTGCACCATACACGCTTGTTTAGGATAACGTACATCATCTTTCTGGAGGGACAAACTAAATGTCACTTGCAACCTTATACTGCTGAATATAAAATGTATAGCGTTTGGGTAAATCGCTTATTTTTTTTTACCTACGTTACTTCTTGACCGATGCACGCACCCCCCACGACGGATTGTTTTAATCGGAGTTTACTTTATATATGTTACGGCAAACCCAGAGGACCAGACCAGGGATTTGTCTAGAAGGGATACAGCTTTTGTCAAAATTGACTTTTCGTAGCAGGTTAGGAGAATGTACGCAGTAGGTTAGGAGAATTAGGTTAAAGTTAGGAAAAGGGTTAGGGTGAGCTAAAATGCTAAACGAATAACCTTTTGACGTCAATTAGACAAAAACGGTATCCCATCTAGACATGACCCCAGAGCGGTTATCAAACAGATAAGGCAAAGGTTTAGCGACTCTGTGGATACGGTACTTTGTAAAATTATATTTTGTTTTGTTGTTGTTGATGATGATGATGATGATGATGATGATGATGATAATGGCGATGAAGACGACGAAGAATGATAAAGGAGGAAGGTACAGTATATATAGATAACGATAATGCCTTTGGTTCGATAAATTAATCTTTGGGTAAATTAATTTACAATTGCCTTCTTGTCCAATCCAATTTATATAAAAAAATATTAATTGGATTATTACAATTTTTCAGTCATTTCATGACTTCCATTTAAAATGCAGTTTCTTCTGTGTGTATTGGATTTGAATGGTTTATGAAGCAACTGCACTCAGGCAAAAGAGAGGAACGGACTGGGTCCTTTTGCCACCAGGAAGTGGTGTGTCGTCATCATCCTGCTCATGCTTTCCAGTTTGTGGTGGAGAAACGTGGAGGTCCGCAACGTGTAGATGGACTAACATTCTGTAAGTACGTGTTGTTTATCAGTTATTGAATGAATGGCATTAAGGGCCCCGAAACGTTTTAACACGGCGCCTTCTATGTAATGACAAAACTGTCGCGATCATCGCAAATTAGTCGGACATCGAAGGAAAGTTGTTCCCTGTTAGCAAAGCTAAGGCTAGCTAGCAAGGACCAGCCATTTAAATCTGCCTTTTTCTATCCTAACAGTTACTGGTTGCCGTTTAGTAAATTCAATTGTATACCTAGCTAACGACAACTGCCAGCAGAGCGTGGTCTGTCAGATGAGATGAGATGAAATGAGATGAGCTGTGGTATTGTGATGAATGGTTAACTGACTGAGAGATATCATAGAATTGTAGCTAATTATGGCTAAGTGTCGTGTAAAAAAAAAAAAACTAAAAAAACAACATGAACAGGGAAATTAGTACACTAGATAGCTGGCCACCATGTATTGACTATAATCAATACACATTACCCATGTCGATGTGTTGCATGACGTTTTTGTATATAATCTAAAAAGTAAACATATTTGTCTGATTCATAACATCAACCTGATTTGTCTTGTATCTAGATCTCACTGCAACATCCAAGCCATTTATAATGGAGTACATGCAAGCTCCTGCTACAAGCAGCCAGGGGAACATGTAAGTAGAATTTATGATCAACCTCCTACATGCTACAAATAATCTGTCATTTACCATTGGTGTGAATGTGTAGATTCATAGCTTTTTCAAAGGTATCAGTTGGTACAGCACTAATTAAGAAATGGTTTCTCTCCTCTCCCCAGCCTGTGCTGCACCTGTGGCATCCCCATCCCCCCAAACCCAGCCAACATGTGTGTGTCCTGCCTCAGAACCACAGTGGACATCTCTGAGGGAATCCCCAAGCAAGTCAATCTGCACTTCTGCAAGCAGTGTGAACGGTACTGCGCAGACCACCATCACAAGCCTGTCTAACTTAGTGCCACAGCTAAGATGTATAAATCCCTGTCTATTGCTCTTACTTGACCAAAGGATTGTTAGTCAGTTAACTGTGGGATCTTGCCAAGGCTCCAACATTAGTTCAGATGGATTGATAGCTCCTCTTTCTGTTCCATGCAGGTACTTGCAGCCTCCAGCCTCCTGGGTGCAGTGTGCTCTGGAGTCCAGGGAACTGCTCGCCCTCTGCCTTAAAAAACTGAAGGGCAACATGACCAAAGTGAGTATCCCTTCCCTACTCTGTTCTATTTATATTAAAACATACACTTGTTCACATTTTTCAACAGGGCTGTAGCCATTCGCCTCAGAAATTCATGTGACCTCTCAATCCAGGTGCGTCTGATCGATGCTGGATTCCTGTGGACGGAACCCCACTCCAAGCGGATCAAGTTGAAGGTGACCATACAGAAAGAGGTGAGATTGAGGGGAAGAGCCGAGTGGAGAAATGAGAGGCATGAGAGTGTGATATTTAATAGAAGGGATTAGTGTGGATTAGGAACCTGATCTGGAGGATGTGTCCCACCGCTAATGTCCATGCTGTCATTATTTAATCCAGGTGACAGTAAAGGGATAAAGGGCTGACTGTAGTTTCAGAGCACAGTGATTGGGTGAAGGTTAGCCAGTGGCTGTCATCTTAACTTCATGACCTTTCAGAGGAAACTGAGCTCCTCAGGGCCCAGGCCTTTGTCTGGAGTGTAGGGGGTTTTGTGTGATCTTGTATCTAGATGCCCTTTAGTCACCAGAAATAGCAGCACCACACCCTGATGAATAAAGTCTTACACATCAGTGTTTCCCAAATGGTGGGTGGGTAATGATTCGCTGCTGGGTCACAGCCAATTCCCTTTGGGTCACAGCTTTCTAGCCCAGTTCTGGATTTTAAAGTGTTTTATTACAGTCCTGAACTATGTTCTGAGTCAGTCATATAAGAGAATAGTGGTTGATGGTTGTGTGGTCTGTCCTGTCCAGGTGATGAACGGAGCCATCCTGCAGCAGGTGTTTGTGGTGGAGTTTGTCATCCAGGGCCAAATGTGTGACGACTGCCACCGTGTCGAGGCCAAGGACTTCTGGAACTCTGTGGTGCAAGTCAGACAGAAGGTAACACTGATGATTATGATTATATTATTAATGTTGCTCACCACAACAATCGTTTTTAACATGTTTGTAACCTATTATTGGTCTGGTCCTTTTTACAGACTTCTCACAAGAAGACGTTCTACTACCTGGAGCAGCTGATTCTCAAGCACAAACTCCATCAGAACGCACTCAACATCAAAGAGATCCATGGTGGGTTTGGGATAGAATATACTGCTCTAAAGTGGGGTTTTCATCCAGGAAGAGACACCAGACCATTCAAGCTTTCTATTGACATTGATGATTTTCTTAATAAAGCTTTCCTATCCCAGGCTTTAGAAGGGCATGGCCATGTGTTCATAATCAGTGTGGTAGGATCATAGTACTGAGCATTCCATTTACCATGCCAACAATGCTGTTTGACTCGGGTCCTATTTTCAGTCACACACACACTGTGTAGTGAGAGATATTTCAGAAGCAGTGCCCAGTGCGGTTGGACCAGATTGTAAGGGAGAAGCTGGCCTTTGACAGTTCGATATAAATTACCTCCCTCTCTAGCCAGAGTAAAAAGCCTTGAGGCATCAACATGTGGCGGCCATATTTCCCCCCAGGGGCCCATCTGGTCTGTATTACTGAGGCTGGAGTATTAAGTGTGTTGGAATGGTGATGACTGAGGTCGCGTGTGGTGTGTGCCTGTGATTGATTTATTGACTGAGGACTGATTTGTTTTTAATCTTTGTCCTCTCTCAGATGGTATTGATTTCTACTATGCCACCAAGCAGCATGCTCAGAAGATGGTTGATTTCCTCCAGTGCACAGTCCCCTGCAGGTAGGAACCAGTGCACCAGAGACCCTCCACTACGGGTAGAGATTGCCCTGTAGTGACAAAACTCTGACCTGAGGTCAGTGTCTACGGGTGACATCTCCTACTCTGGATGGCTCCTTCATGGTTATTGCATAATACCCATGCAATGTTCATTTGGTGTTGGGACAACATGTTGACATTTAATTGAACAGTGATGAGCTAGACCACACTAACCACAGTAAGTGCGGTCTGTGTGGCTAGTGCTACAATTATTCAATGTCTATAGACATCTATATATTTTTTTGAAAAAATATATATTTCTAGCTTAGCATGGAGATGATTGAGAAAGTTGCTTATATTTTCTGACAAGATATTATTGTAGTATTGTCTTTATGGTTTGTTTGTGTCACTCTGTCTTGTTTAGGTCGAAGACCTCCCAGCGCCTCATCTCCCACGACATCCACTCAAACACATTCAACTACAAGAGCACCTACTCCATTGAGATTGTTCCTGTTTGCAAGGTATGTAGCATCTTCCTCATAAATACTGAAGGTCAAATGCTCTACATACAGTGCATTCGGAAAGTATTCAGACCCCTTGACTTTTTCCATATTTTTTTTACGTTACAGCCTTATTCAAAAATTGATTAAATTGTTAGTTTTTCCCTCATCAATCTACACACAATACCCCATAATGACAAAGCAAACTGGTTTTTAGACATTTTTGCAAATGTACACTACCAGTCAAGTTTGGACACACCTACTCATTCAAGGGTTTTTCTTTTTACTATATTTTACATTGTAGAATAATAGTGAAGACATCAAAACTATGAAATAACACATATGGAATTATGTAGTAAACAAAAAAGTGTTAAACAAATCAAAATATATTTGAGATTCATCAAATAGCCACCCTTTGCCTTGATGACAGCTTTGCACACTCTTGGCATTCTCTCAACCAGCTTCATGACATAGTCACCTGGAATGCATTTCAATTAACAGGTGTGCCTTCTTAAAAGTTAATTTGTGGAATTTCTTAATGTATTTGAGCCAATCAGTTGTGGGGGGTAGGGGGGTATACAGAATATGGCCCTATTTGGTCAAAGACCAAGTCCATATTATGGCAAGAGCAGCTCAAATAAGTGAAGAGAAATGACAGTCCATCATTACTTTAAGACATGAAGGTCAGTCAATATGGAACATTTCAAGAACTTTGAAAGTGCAGTCGCAAAAACCATCAAGCGCTATGATGAAACTAGCTCTGAGGACCGCCAAAGGAATGGAAGACCCAGAGTTATCTCTGCTGCAGAGGATAAGTTCATTAGAGTTACCAGCCTCAGAAATTGCAGCCAAATAAATGCTTCACAGAGCTCAAGTCATAGACGTATCTCAACATCAACTGTTCAGAGGGGACTGTGTGAATCAGGCCTTCATGGATGAATTGATGCAAAGAAAACACTACTAAAGGACACCAATAAAAAGAAGAAACCTGCTTGGGCCAAGAAACACAAGCAATGGACATTAGACCGGTGGAATTTTGTCCTTTGGTCTGGAGTCCAAATTGGACATTTTTGGTTCAAACCGCCGTATCTTTGTGAGACGCGGTGTGGGTGAACGGATGAACTCTGCATGTGTAGTTCCCACCATAAAGCATGGAGGAGGAGGTGTTATGGTGTGGGGGTGCTTTGCTGGTGACACTGTCTGTGATTTATTTAGAATTCAAGGCACACTTAACCAGCATGGCTACTACAGCATTCTGCAGTGATATGCCATCCCATCTGGTTTGGGCTTAGTGGGACTATCATTTGTTTTTCAACAGGAAATGACCCCCAACACACCTCCAGGCTGTGTAAGGGCTATTTTACCAAGAAGGAGAGTGATAATTATGACAAATGTACTATATTACGAATTGGATCACTAAAAAATTCACCTTTTTTTTTGACAAAATGTTTTAAAAAGGTATAATCTTCGTAAATGATATCATCAGTAGGACTGGTGGAGTTATGTTGCACATGCAGCTAACAAAAACGTATGGAAATGTCTGCTCTACCCCAAATTACAACCAAATAATTGCAGCCTTACCACAAAAATGGAAGAGGAAAGTGGAAGGGGGAGAATGTAAAGAACTTGTCTGTCGGCCTTGCATTAAAGAACATAATTGGTTAAAGAAAATTGTGATATATAAAAAAGTATACCAGTTTCATTTTAAGGACCAAAGGATTGACAGCCATCCCATATAGATAGTTGGGAAGAGATTTTTGACTTACCGATCCCATGGCATAGTGTTTATGAACTGATACGCAAAACGACACCGGATTCAAAACTTTTAATCTTTCAATTTAAATTATTATATAAAATTCTTGCTACCAATAGAATGTTATTTATATGGGGGATACAATCTTCCCAGCTCTGCAGATTTTGCTGCGAAGAGACAGAACCTGGAGCTAACCTTGCAGATAGCATTACTGGGTGATCTGAAAAGTCATAGTCAATCGATCAATAATATAATAATACTTTTAGCAAAAATGTTTATTTTCAATTTACAATATGTAGAAACAATGAGAATAGAAATGTTCAGAACTTTTGTAAAACATCACAGTACAGTTGAAAAATATATGGCAAATAAATCCTATATGGATGGTGTTAAGAGATAGATGGGTGGTGTTGAATGGAGTTGAAGGATGGGACTAATAACAACTAACAACAACTGATAACTAGTAATGTAAGCATACTGTGTCCATAATAAGTATATATAGGTTGTAGTTTGGGAGCTTTTGTGAAAGAGCACAGTTAGAAAGATATGGCATATAGAAGCAAACCGGATGGCATCATGAAAATGATCGGAGAGGTTGAGAGTAGAAGTAGTTCAGGAGAAAAAACAAACAAAATATAATTATTGTAAAATTGACTGTCCATAAAATGTATATAGTAAATATAAGCTGGAAGTAGAGGCCTAAGCATTGTTGTTCACTAGTTTACTCCAATTAGGGAAAGGGTGGTGGGGTTGGAAAGTAATAAAGGGGAATATATTTTTTAAGAAGGAGGAGGGAGAAAAAAAAGAGTGATGGAGTGCTGCATCAGATGACCTGGCCTCCACAATCCCCTGACCTCAACCCAATTGAGATGGTTTGGGATAAGTTGGACGGAAGAGTGAAGGAAAAGCAGCCAACAAGTGCTCAGCATATGTGGGAACACCTTCAAGACTGTTGGAAAAGCATTCCAGGTGAAACTGGTTGAGAGAATGCCAAGAGTGTGCAAAGCTGTCATCAAGGCAAAAGGTGGCTATTTGAAGAATCTTAAATAAAATATATTTTGATTTGTTTAACACTTTTTTGTTTGTTTGTTTGTTTACTACATGATTCCATATGTGTTATTTCATAGTTTTGATGTCTTCACTATTATTCTACAATGTAGAAAATAGTGAAAATAAAGAACCCCTTGACTGAGTAGGTGTCCAAACTTTTGACTGGTACTGTAAAAAACAACAACTGAAATATCACATTTGCATGAGTAGTCAGACCCTTTACTCAGTATTTTGTTCAAGCACCTTTGGCAGCGATTACAGCCTTGCGTCTTCTTGGGAATGACGCTACAAGCTTGGCACACCTGTATTTTGGGAGTTTCTCTCATTCTCTGCAGATCCTCTCAAGCTCTGTCAGATGGATGGGGAGTGTCGCTGCACAGCTATTTTCAGGTCTCTCCAGAGATGTTCGATCGGGTTCAAGTCAGGGCTCTGGCTGGGCCACTCAAGGACATTGAGACTTGATCCCGAAGCCACTCCTGTCTCAGGTCCTGTGTGCTCTGGAGCAGGTTTTCGTCAAGGATCTCTCTGTACTTTGCTCCGTTCATCTTTCCCTCGATCCTGACTAGTCTCCCAGTCCTTGCCGCTGAAAAACATCCCCACAGCATGATGCTGCCACCACCGTGCTTCACCGTAGGGATGGTGCTAGGTTTCCTCCAGACGTGAGGCTTGGCATTCAGGCCAAAGAGTTCAATCTTGGTTTCATCAGACCAGAGAATCTTGTTTCTCATGGTCTGAGAGTCCTTTAGGTGCCTTTTTACAAACTCCCAGCGGGCTGTCATGTGCCTTTTACTGAGGAGTGGCTTCCGTCTGCCCACTCTACCATAAAGGCCTGATTGGTGGAGTGCTGCAGAGATGGTTGTCCTTCTGGAAGGTTCTCCCATCTCCACAGAATAACTCTGGAGCTCTGTCAGAGTGACCATCAGGTTCTTTGTCACCTCCCTGACCAAGGCCCTTCTCCCCCGATTGCTCAGTTTGTAGAAACATCTCAAGGATGATCAATGGAAACAGGATGCACCGGAGCTCAATTTCGAGTCTCATAGCAAAGGGTCTGAATACTTATGTAAATAAAGTATTTGTTTTTTTATTTTGAATAAATTAGCAAGAATTTGTAAATACCTGTTTTCGCTTTGTCATTATGGGGTATTGTGTGTAGATTGATGTGGGAAGAAAAAAAATATTTTATCCATTTTAGAATAAGGCTGTAACGTAACAAAATGTGGAAAAGGGGAAGGTGTCTGAATACTTTCCGAATGCACTGTATATCTTTAAGGTGCTGGGCTGAAACGTGGTTGAATAGGTGAACAGAGCGCATCTATACTCAAATGCTCAGGTACAAACAGTCCAGGGCAGACCTATACAGATTCCTTATAACAGACACAGCTTCCCTTGGATAGAACTGTGTTTTAGAAGATGCTTTTGAACCATCAAATGAAAACTTAATTAGAATCAATCTGGGTGTGTTTAGGTCAGGAATCTTTACTCAAGCTTTTTTGTTAAGTGAAGGTTTCTCGTCAATGCTCTTCTTTTGGATTCGTGTAGTAGATTAATCTACTCATAGGTTCCAACATGTAGACTGAGTACACAAGCATTGATGCTTGGCTTCTGACCATACATGTGAAGAGTGAATTTAATTAATATCCAATTCTATCCACGTGTTTTTGTGCATTTCTATCCAATGACTGATTGAAGTATTACAGCACTGGCATATTAAGTAAACGGATATGACTTAACATTTTCAAGTTCAATGAAATGTTTTCCTAATCAGAATCTTATTTTGCGTTTGTGAGACAAATTGTAAACACGCTGATGAAACAACCTAGCCGACCCCTTGTATAACCAAACTGGCAATGACAGCCTCTGTTATTCAGAGGAGATTGTTCATGAAGGTTTAGCCTAATCCAGAGTTGAATGTTAATCTCTCCTGTACTACAGCTGGCTGGCTTGCTGTCGGTTTCTCTATGGAATAATCCGGTGGGGAGGGAGGTTCCAAAGTTCAGTCTGACCCCTGGTTTGTTTTGTCTCATTCCCCAGGACAACGTGGTGTGTCTGTCGCCGCGTCTGGCTCAGAGCCTGGGGAACATGGGCCAGGTGTGTGTGTGTGCCCGAGTCACCAGCACCATCCACCTCATCGACCCCAACACCCTGCAGAGTGAGTACAGTACACACCAGCACCACCTTTACTGTCGGCCCCTAGCTGCCAGGGGACAGAGACTGTTTCACCACATGCTATTCTGGCTACTGAAAAATTGCTTTTAGATATATGCTTTGCTTGATTGATTGATGTTGATATGTTGACAAGTTCAACATTGAAAGGTGATTGGATTTGTGGATGAGTTTGTGCTTGTTTTGATATAAAGCATTGTTACGAACCCCGTGGCTTTAAACGTCTAGGGTGGATGGACAAGAGACCCGTAACATAATTCATGCAAATTAGAATCGTGACATGGAACAGTGAGAACAAAAACTACACGACAACCATAAACTACCGTCAAACATAATTTTTTTATTTTTGAACACACGGTAAAGGTTTGGGAAAAAGGGCTAAGCAGGACCCAAGAAATGAAACAATAGTGTAAAAAAAAACTAAACTGATCTTGCCTGCCTCAAGAACCGCTAAGCTACTGCTAATCATACAAAAATACAGTGGGTGGTCCGCTCAGGTCTAACTAGTGTTCTTAGACAGTTTTCCTACGGGTAATGTATGCCCAAGGGCAACTTGCTTAAATTCCCCTTTTCCCAGAAACACACAACAAAGTTACCAAACAGAGTAACCAGCAAATGAGTGAGTACACAGGACACCACAGTATCCATACTCACATACGGAAAATAGCCTCTTCTCTACAAACACAACTGACCGGCTTTTAAACAATGGGATGTGTGATTGAAAAACCAGAAACAGGTGGTGCAATGCAGAGGAATGTCCACTGATTGGTCCACCTCAGCAATCAGCAGACACCCCAACGACCATCAATCAGGAACATACAGGACACCTGTGATTAGGGCAGAAGGAGAGGAAAAAGACACAGGATACCTGTATCCGTAACAAGCATCAAATGTTTACCATCTGCTCCATATTTTTAGCATCAGTTTTTGTTAGACTGATGGAATGTGATTATATTCCACTTGACTTTAGTCTTTTGTACCTAACTGAACCCAGTATCGTTTAGTGTGTCTGTTCACCACATGCTCATCACCATCCTCTCACTCTCAACAGCCTCCCTCTGTGTCTAATCAGGGCATTCCACACATGGCACACACACACTCATTTCTTGTCATTACTGCCTGTGTGCTGTGTGTAAAAAGATTCCATCTGTGATTAATTCTGATATTTTGAAAGGCAGGGCACACGTTTTTAATTAGTGTTCAAAGAAAGGCTATTTTTGCTCCAGAGCCGCCTTTCTCAACCTCAGCCTCTGGGCAGAACAATGATCCGTGCTAGCCAAAGCACTCGACTGCAGGAGGGGGTGAAGTTAAAATAAATCAATGTATCGTGCGTGCACACACAAGGAAATTATTGGTGTTGTTTTGAGCAGTCAAAATTGAAACTGGACTTTCCATAGAGATAAACATGTAATTCTATTTCTCCTGTCTGACCCCAACAGTCGCTGAGGTGGATGGGGGCACATACTGGCGCAACCCCTTCAGCAGCCTCGTTAGCCCACGGCAACTGGAGGAGTTCATCGTCATGGATACTGAGGTCATCAGGAACCAGAAGCTGGGGGCGGGAGCAGGCATAAGGTCCAATAAGGTAGGAGTTCTGAGGGAAATGGGCGGTGATTTGGAATTGGGCAGAAGTGTGCATCATTAGCAAGAATGCCTCAATTTCAAGAGAAATAAATGCTGCTAGTCTGTTTCTTTAGATGTTGTGTGTGTTCATGCGTGCAACTTCCCTCACTCCATGTGAGGAAAAACATGTTCTAGTGTGTGTGTTGGCGAGACAGATTGTTTGGGTTGATACAGCATGACTGCGGGTCTTTGGTGTGTTTGTGGCTTTAATGAAAGTGGTGTCGAGCAGATTGAATTATGGGGAACATTTCTCTTTTCTTGGAAGAAAAATCAATAGTGAACCATTACATTGTTCCTGAAGCAGCACATCAGATTAGAGAAAAACCCTCCACAATACATGAAGTGTTTTGTGTAAAATGGAACAGGGAATGGGCTTGCTACGGTACGATAACGATCCACTCCCCCATCTAAGGGTGTTGGAACACTAAACACCCTTCATCCATTTAGTGGAAAGGAATAGAAGTAAGGGTGGTGCTAGGCTAAATCTTGTGTGTGTGTTCTGATTTGTGTGTTTCCAGCACACCCTGGCTGAGGTGTGGGTGCAGAAGACATCAGAGATGGACACAGCTCAGCAGTACCACTGTCGCACCCACCTGGGCCACCTGCTTAACATAGGAGACATGGTGCAGGGGTAGGTGATTGTCATGGGCTTCTATACAGCTACACAACTCTTAAATGTTCATGTAACTTCTTGCTGTATAAGATAATCAAAACAATACCTAATTATTTTGCTTGTGAAGTTAGAGAACATGTTAAGTCTCTTCACTTTTGTTTCCCTCTAGCTTTGACTTTGCCAATTCCAATGTTAATGACGAGTTTCTGAACAAGATGAACCCGAGTCATATTCCTGACGTGGTAAGAACCAGTACATACTACTGTGTGCACACTCGTGTATATCCTCCAAAACAGGGATCACCAACAGGTAGATCTACCTGTAGCTCCCAGCCCACATATGAGTAGCTGCCAATCAATTCTGAAAGTACATCAATTTTTCCATCACATAAACATAAAGCTCCTGGCTAATATCCAATCAAAGCCACATTGACATGTTCCCACCCCTGGTTAGCAACTATTGGCTTAAAAAGCCAAACCTAACACAATATCTGCCAATTAATTTCAAGCAATGTTGCCCCTGTCTGTGTGTTTGGTGCGCGTGTTTGTCTATCACTCCGTATGTAGCCAGTTAGCGATGCTAATGATAACGTATTTTTTCTTCAATTGGTTTGTGTTTGAGGTTCAACCCAACATTGTGCACATTTTTATACAGAAGACTAGACAGACTTCCCCCAAAAACCTTCTCTATTAAATGTTAACCTCAAAGTAGGCTTACCTGACAGCTATAAATTATGATTATTTGTTTCAATTGGGGCCATTGTTTTGCAAACTCTGCCATGACACGCTGCTGCAGTAGGCCTAACGCTTTGAACACACCGACTGCGTCCTTGCGCAAAATAGTATGCAGCATCATCTAGATATGTGTGCAACTAAAGTTCAACATTCACCTTCTGCTACCATTTCTGTCAACACGTTTACGCAGACAGTTTGACGCATACGTTCGATAAATCCAAAGTATGCACCACACAGAACGCACTGCAACTGCCTCTGCAACGCAATGCTGCGAGGCAAACGTAGCGTTCCATTGGAAATGAATTTACATTTACGTCATTTAGCAGACGCTCTTATCCAGAGCGACTTACAAATTGGTGCATTCACCTTATAGCCAGTGGGATAACCACTTTACTTTAAAACCACTTTTTTGGGGGAGGGGGGGGGGTAGAAGGATTACTTTATCCTATCCCTGGTATTCCTTAAAGAGGTGGGGTTTCAAGTGTCTCCGGAAGGTGGTGAGTGACTCCGCTATCCTGGCGTCGTGAGGGAGCTTGTTCCACCATTGGGGTGCCAGAGCAGCGAATAGCTTTGACTGGGCTGAGCGGGAACTGTGCTTCCGCAGAGGTGGGGGGACCAGCAGGCCAGAGGTGGATGAACGCAATGCCCTCGTTTGGGTGTAGGGACTGATCAGAGCCTGAAGGTACGGAAATGCCGTTCCCCTCACAGCTCCGTAGGCAAGCACCATGGTCTTGTAGCAGATGCAAGCTTCAACTGGAAGCCAGTGGAGTGTGCGGAGGAGCGGGGTGACGTGAGAGAACTTGGGAAGGTTGAACACCAGACGGGCTGCGGCATTCTGGATGAGTTGTAGGGGTTTAATGGCACAGGCAGGGTGTACCAAAACGAAATGACGCAGTTGGTGTGTTGGAAGCGTAACATGGCTAGACCCACACATTCCTCTCTTGCTAGATGCGCAATTTAAAGGGGAATTACACACACTTTCCAGACCTCAAAAATGGTCTTCTGGTGTGATGTAAGCATTGACATGGACTCAGAACATCAATTTTCATTGTTTCTCTATTAATATTTGTAATATTGAGAGTAGAAAACATTACAAAAATCCCAGACCAGAAAAAATACAACAGAAAACAGTTCTGGAAAATACAAAATATTATTTTATGGGCCTGTCATGCCAAATACTGTTTATCAACCATTATTCTGCCAGGTATATTGACAGAAAACACATCTCTTGTACACCAAGGACCCTGGGACGAGTTAGAGGAGAAGGGAACAATGTGCCTATTTCGAATAAAATAAATTGTAGCTCGCAAGTTAAATGTTTTCAAAGTAGCTCTCATGCTAGAAAAGGTTGGAGAACCCTGCTCCAAAACAACAGACCTTTGACAATGTACTGCACTGTCTGCCTTAGTTCACATTGCCCCCTGGTGGACATTGTGGTATTGGCCAGATTTTAATGTTTGCTGCATTGAGTTGAAATGTCAATTCTCTAATGGAAACATTGGTCACCTGACCAAATACTATTCACTTGCAGCACATGACTGCAAAGGACAGAATACATAATAACAAAACAAAATCAATGCATGTATTGAAGCCATTTGAACATGCTTGTTGTGGACTTGCAGGTGCTGATCAAGAAGAGCTACAACCGCAGCAAGAGGGTGAAGCGCAGGAACTGGAAGCTGAAGGAGATGGACAAAGACAGAGAGGGCATGGCGCCTGAAGACGAGAGGTAAGGAGGAGAGGAGGAACTGATGAGCGAGGAGGAATGTAGAGGGGGAGAAGCAGGAAGGGATGAGGAGAGAGAACTGAGAGTGAAGGATGGATATGCACTATATCCAGGTGATGACTTTGTAAGTTGTGAAAGGTGTCTTGTCTACAACATTGGAGGTGATTTATATATTGTTCTCCTCTCTTCCTGTTTCAGACAATACCAGGACTTCCTAGAGGACCTGGAGGAAGACGAAGCCCTGAGAAAGAACGTCAACATCTTCAGAGGTGAGTGGGACCACAGCTTTCTGCTTCTCTTTATAGTTTTTCTTGTGAGAACCTGTCTGTTTCCCCCAATTGTCACCCATAGCTTTCTATTGATCCAATTTAGCTGTAGCCTCATGAAGTTGTGTTGTTTTGTATTGCAGATGCGTCTAAGATCCCAGTGGAGAGTGACACGGATGACGAGGGCGCTCCTCGGATCTCTTTGATGGAGATGCTGGAGGACCTCAGCCTAACAGACGCCACCGGGGGAGAGGGAGCCGACATGCTGACCGAATAGACCAATCGCCGGCTTACATCCACGTAATGACTGCTCAGACCAATCAGGGTCTTACTAATATCAATATGATGTTTGACTAGACAAATGGGAATCCTACTAATAACATGAGTGATTAGTAGTCCAATAAGAATGGTAATGCCACCCGTTGTCAGCTACCATTGCATACAGTCTCCCCCCAACAGCAGCCAATCAGAATGCTGCAGACTGGTCACTTCTGAGGTTGCTGAGTTATTGATGGGACCCTGCCCTTGTTTACCCTTCCCTGTCTCCATATTAGAGGCGGTGGTTTGTGGTGATGTTGAAATGAAGCGTTGTTCTAGTACATCAAATAAAACAATCTGGTTACAATATGACTTTTTCATTCTGCGACACACGGCATCCACTAGAAGGAGCAGGAGAAGTGGGGAAGATGTTACTGAACCATAAGCATGGATCTCACGCTCAATATAGTACCTAACACTTAAAAGGAGGGACTGGCCACATGGTGAAAGTGGTAGAATGTACCAATTGGGAACGCATGGGCACCTTCTATGAGTTGATAGTTCTATGTGTAGGTATCCCAGGGTATAAGTGTATGCATTCTGAATTGGGTATGCTTGTAATGGGCTGCAGACTGGCAACTAGATTCTCTACCCAACAACACCAAACCCACTCGCACGCAGAGCCACTGGCTTGAGAAATTGGTTCCCCATCATCAAGCTAAAATTAGTTCACTAAGCTTCAGCAATTAATCAATTCACATTTAATTTGGGACTAGGACGCAGTGGGCACATGTCCCTACTATTAGACTGTTCCCCAATGCAAGCAGCTCTATTGTTGCCGGGTAGACATTATGATTATAGTAGGGGCTGAAGAGGAGAGAGGTTGGTGCAGGGGGAGGTTGAGCGCTTCTGAGGAAATGTTATCTTGGGGGCTTCGATATATTAGGAGAGAGAGGTATGTTATGTGCCACTTCTCAGTCTTTTTTAAAGAGGGAAGAGGTGGGATCTTGTTTTTTGGCAACTTAAACAGGTTGTTAGGGGTAACCAGATCCTTGGGAAAGTAACTTTAGGTCCCTCGAGGCAGAGGACAATAATGTAGATCAGGGGGTTCTCTACCATCCCACCCACTCTCTTCCCCTGACCCCCTTTTCTCACCCACTTCCCCTGCACACACCTACAGTATATGCTCTCTCCTTCCTCTCCATCAAAGCCGGTTCTTATCACCCACTCACCTCATTTTATCATCCCTTTTTTCTGACCCGGTATGTCCACTTTTCACTCCTTCCAAGAATACTATTCAAAGAGCAGTGGGCTACCTGACTGTTCAACTGTTCAGAGTCCCAGACAGTGACATGCTCCCTCATGCGGTGAGTCTAGCTTCCAGACGTCCACCCGGGGCACTCTGTATGCTTGGAGACTGTCTGTTTAGTCAACTGGACAGAGCGGCTCAGCCCTGTCTTTAAACATCAGTAATGTATGTAGGTGAGAAGTTGTAGAAACTCATTTTGTTCCAAAAGAACAAAATGAGTTTGAAAGAGAGTACTGGGATGTAAAAGAGGGGATTCCAATGTGCTGAAAATATATCCTCTTCATTTGGTTTCTAGAGGAATAAAGGCTATCGGCTAAATAGGCTATCCAATCACCCAACATTTTGGAGCAATCTGTTAATTTGCCAGTTCTGTAGCAACACTGACTTCTTGCATCCCCTGTCAGTTGCAGAGTGTGCATTGCGCTGTTTTGGGCGAATTATGTTTTGGGATAATTCAGTGCACAGTCCACTTGCAGGCAGTGGAGATTATGCATTTGACCCCCTGTGTGGCAAGTAAAACTGTCATGTTCAAAGAGAAGAGGGGGGATGCCTGTAGAGAATTATAGAGGACTCTTCTTTGTATCTGTCCCATCATGGCGTCTGTGCGCATGGGCAGCGCAATTGAGGCCATCTCCATTTTCTTCTTCTACTACTTCTATGAGTTGGTAAACAAACTGAGCGGGTGCACACTGCCACCTGGAGTGTGTTGTTTGAACAGGTATAAAGCCAAGGTTGGTTATTTACTGCCACCTGCAGTTATGGAACGTTTGCTCACGAGCATAATTCATTATGTGATCCTTCCTTAAGTCCCACTCAGTTGACTACTTAAAAAAGGCGAAAATCCTCAAAGGCGCTGCCCATGCTATAACCGGCTTTTGGCCACTAGAGTTCTCGATCTTTCTCTATGAGAATGCCATACAAAAGTTGCGCGTGTCAGGCGTCTCCAATCCAATAAACCAGGACAGAGTTTTGATGACTATTCCACTGACTAAACGACTATGGATTAACCCTATTTGTGAAGAATCCTGACTTATTTAGATGTTCGTTTATAGAGTTCGAAGACACACATACACGGAACGCTTTCAGTAAAAACCCATACCCAACTCCACGTGAACCCCAGGTGAGTGTAAAGACTAAAGAGTAGTGGGTGTGGTGTAAAGACTGTATGACCTGCTACATGTAGGCTATATTGGTGAACTGGTAGTGCAGCTTTTTACACAAAGCAGCGGAACAGTAGTGGGACACAGGCCATTCTCTCTGGTGTCCTGCAATAAACTAGCCAAAAGAACCGAGGGAGTGAGGACAGCAGCACGTTATCAGACAGAGGTGAGCTCACTTTTATATGATCCCTACTGTTGTTTTTTGTTGGCCTATATATTGTTACAGATTATCATTGTGTCGTATAGGCATGCAGACTACATTAATGTGAGAAGGCCTATTAAATTGTCACAATGTCTCTAGGGCATTAGTGTAGCCACAATTATTTATCAGAGGTGTGTAGCAGGATAGGACCTGGAAAACAACCACACATGCTTGGATCATATTTTAGGTTCATTTATTGACATGCCACAGTGTGTGTTTTTATATATTTGGTCCATAACCGTTTATTAATGAGTAGGCGATTACTCTGGTGAAGAAGTGTGCACTGGTGTCAGGTCAGTTTACCTGACACCTGTCAACCCCCACTGAGGCACTGACTCTGAGAGAGGCTTTCCTATTGTCCCCTTAGCTACTTAATGTCAACTACCCTTTGTGGAAGTAGAGTAAATGTCTGTTCTCTTTCCTCATGATGGAGTCAATGTCTGTTCCTTCCCACCATCTGTACGGTGGTGGACATTTTGACAGCATTGACAATAAAAAGAAAGGTGCCACGTGTGCTGTTTGAGTGGGACACAGTGTGTGTGTACAGTTTTAATTTACCTTGTCTGGGGCTCTCAGGAGCTAAATTCTGCAGGGCCTCTCCACCAGAGACCCCTGTGGCCCCCAGATGGGGTGTGATTGACCCTGGACCTTCTCATTAATAAACACAGACCCACATGTAATGTGTTTTCTAAAACCATTTTGCATTGTTACCTCCCTCAAGGATATGGTAAGTATGTAAGACATGGGTGTCGTCTGATGTTGTGTTGTCTGTCTTGTGTGTTCATGCCCATTGTGTCCCCTGCTGCAATTACCACTGCCACCCTCCTTTCTCTCTTTCTCCCTCCCTTTTATTTATCTCTCTCTCTCCCCTATCACTCCGCTCCTCCTTCCTTCTCTCTTTTATCTCGCGCTCTCTCTGTTCCTTTCTCTGCCTCTCCCATCCTCTCCCTGACCACTGGAGCAGCATGAGGATGGTCTTGAAATACCTGAAGGAGTACCTGAGCTGGCTGTACTACCAGTACCTGCTCATCACAGGAATATATGTGCTTGAGCCCTGGGAGCAGTCCATCTTCAACTCTGTCCTCTTCTCTTCCATGGCCATGGTCATCTACACATCCTATGTCTTTGTGCCTGTCCACGTGTGTCTGGCACTCGAGTTCTTATCCGGGATCTGCGGGGAACAGCCAGAGAGCACCATGGCACTAATAAACTAAGCAGTGGATGGATGGCGTGAGGGAGGGAAATTGGGAATGAGAAGGGAGGACCCCCTATCTAAGATCTTGACTCGATGGCCATCTGACACCTTAGGTCTCTCTCACCGCCCTTACCCACACACAGTCACCCACGACTCCCCCGATCCACAATACTCTACTACCTACTCAGCAAAAGAAGGCTGAGTTTAGGATGTTTATGTGAAATATTCTGTACACTACTTTCACACCTTTGCTGTGAAACACCTTGTTTTTTCCAGAAATATGAAATGTTGTTTGTTCTTTAAAAATGGTCTCACTCTATAATAGGCCAGGTCTCCTGTGTGAGTGCATATCACGTCTCTGTGTTTTGCATTTGCCCTGCAGGTAATGCCACTTATTACTGGCTGTTGACGGCTGTCTGATATAGAGGGAGACATTATTGTCCCAATACATTTGCATGCACTTTAACCCACTGTACAATGCTAATGACCATTGACCAATGGCTGGCATCTTGCACTCCAATTACTGAGTCATAAAGCAAATCCTTCCCTAGACTAGAGTCTCCTGCTATACTATCTAATCAGAGATATTGAGACCAGGCAAAGATTACAAGGTTGTGAAATGTTCCTCCCAACCCTACATCTATCTGATGATTTCTCAATGCATACATTGATCGAACTGATCAATCATATCCTTGTGTGCACAGCCCTGTCCCCATCTGCAGTGTTTTCACTGTTGCTATGCCAAGAAGGTCGAGCAAGAGGAAATATTAGCTCTCTGGTTCAGGCTTTGCTTTGTCATTGACTTTGCTTGATGAACTGCCATTCTTCAGAATGCATAGAGCTAAATGGAATTATATGAATCAAAAACAGTCAAAGTGGCCTGAATGAAAAGCAATGTCTTTGAGTGGTCAACCCACCTTCTTCTCTCTTCTGTCCATTCAGTTGAACTGTAACTTCTGAGAGAAGAAAACCCTTATCACTTATATAGTGCTTATCACTGCACGCACTAGCAGATCTGTTAAGAGGTATTTGTTCTGGTGATCACATATGCTTAAGGGCTTCCTGATTTAGTCTGTATATGATTTGTAACTATATTTATATTGATATTTATATGCACTGGTAAAGCTTGGCTGGTTACAATGTCAATAACCAAAACTGTTTGTTTTCTGTTGTGGCAATATACATTACTGAAAAATGTTGTTTTCCCTCAAATAAAAGTGCTGTTATATAATTTCAGTAAGCCTAATCGTTAGTGATCGAGGCTTGATCACAGAGTTGTATTAGGACAATGGATCACTGTGTGGCCTCAGACATTTACTGATATCTATGTTATATGTATCTCTCATCACTGGATTCTTCAGAAATAAAGCAATTTTACAAATGTGAAAGAATTATCTTTTGGTGTTTACATTGAACTATATTTGCATTCAAGACCTAAAGTAGAGGAACAGAGTAGTGTTTATGTCAGTGCAGCTGTTTTCAGTCAAGTGTATTGATTTGATCTTGCACAGTATGTTTTGTGTGAATATATTTGTGTATTGCCTGCTGACCTACCGTATAATGTAAATGGGGTTGCAGAGTGGTTATGACTGAAAACAAATCAAAATGACAACAAAAGCCTGGATGGTACAGTCCACTTATAAGGGACAGCTGTGTGTCCAGGGCATTGAGAGGGCTGTGCCACCCAACCAGTTCCCCCTCAGAGCACAGGAATGAGTGGCCAGGATGTTTGGTTTACACACCTGGGACATATCCTTTTATCTGGAGGCCTATTATTATTCTCCTAAGGAGGACTGTTACTTCTTACCACAGTAGGCTACTAGGCTGGTGTAAAGCCTAGAAGAAGAGACTACTGTACATTTATGTCTCTCTCTCTCTCTCTTTTCTCCCTCTGCCGATACATCTGTTAATCTCGCTCTTAAATAATGTCACATGTATACTCTGATGTGATGTATGGAACCGTAGACAATGGAAAGTATTGTGTTGACCAAAAAACCCTGAAAACCCTGTAAATATGTAGAGAAGTTTTATGACCAAGCCTTGTACTCCAGACTGAAATATGACAAAGGTAAACAAGGATAAATGACCCAATACAAGACACCAACCTGACAATGAAATTATATAATTAATGTCACTTAAAAGGGATTGTGACATTTAAACCTCATACTACCAACATATTTTACATACATGGATTACCGATCATACAATCATAAAGCAACAATCATAGCAAAATATCCATTTAATTGTTATCAAAACATTATAAGACATGTAAATAATGTTATCTGAAATAAAAAAAGAACCCCAAAAAAATGTTTCCCCTAAATAATGTGCAGCTGTTTTCCAAAGTACAATCCACATTAGTACTAAAAAGTTGATTTACCATCAGTTGATAGTATCATTTAGCAATACACCAAAATTTGAAATATACTTAATTTTATTGACAAAAAGTGATTCATCCTTTGATCCTAAGAGATAATGACCAACAATATGGTTTAGTTTTCTTTATTTACTTACCCCACAGCCAGCATTAGCATCGCTGCTAGTGAAACAATGGGAGTGGTAGGCAGGATGCTTCAAAAAGCATGCCCAAATCCTTAGTCACTTCAAACCAAATGTTATAGCAACCCAAATACCATTATAAGTTGCACATATAGTTCAGGTATTTATATAACATTTTCCGTAAAATAAAGATGTTCGGAGAATACACACCAATGCAGCACCATGTGTACATTCAGAGGGTAGATGGTTTCTGTATTACAGTTCTACCAAGTATTCATACCACTAACATACTTTTATGAGTTGTTTTGACTGCAACTAAGCATATATCTAAGGTCATTTAGATTTTGTACACATTCATACCTAGTTATAACCAATTATAACTATAGGCGAGTACATCTCTGCAGGTGATCTGTATATCAGGTCAAGATCACTACAGCAGGTCCACCTCCACCCTCTGAGGCACCTGGATTCAAATAAAGACTTAATTTAGATTTGCCCTAGAATAACTACTTTTCGGAGAGTACAGTACATGCCTGAATACTCAGCCTGAATTTAATTCCGCGCTCTATCGATTGCTACCTACATTGTCTAAATCTGCCATTCTAGAAGTCATTTGTGTGACTTCAAAATGAGGGGTACAAAACAAATGTATCAGCAATTGGATCGTCTCTAACAAATCTAACCAGTCAGAGTATCAAAGTTGATAATGTCAGCATCTAGGCTGGCTATGGCCGAACCCATCGGTTTCTGGGAACATTCCAAACAGCCAGAATGTGTTCCCATTCTAGAAATCGTAGGGGAGGGAGGCAAATCCAGACTCATAGTGGAGAAGAAACGTCAGTCTGAGCGATGTGGATGGGTAGCCAGGTAACACCAGTACAGCTCCCGGTGTAGATTCAGAGTGTATCTAAGTTCTGTATTGCAGTCCTATCAAGTATTTATACCATTGGCAGATTTTTAACAAACAACACAGTTTATGTTATGAATAACTTTGTATTATGTCTCCAGAGAAACATAGATTCAAATAAAGGTCTTATCTATCAAATTACTATAGGCGGAATTAGGTGTTTTTGGTTGGGGTCAAAATGACCCCAAAGGACTTGAAAAAAAAAAAATCCATATTGATACAGAATCACTATACAATGATTTTGATTTGTTAAGAACAAGCTGACTGACAACGTCAGAAACAAATGGAAGAATTGAATAAACCACCTTTGGGCTATGATAGAAAATATGCCTCTGTGTTCAAAATGACCTCAGTTGGTAGTATGAGGGTTAAAAATGAAGGGTAAAGGAAACTGAAAACTCTCACATTTACTTTCGTGTTTTTAAAGAGGCTGGCTCCGTTGCTGGTTCATAACCTGGAACTGGACACCACCACCACCAGGATTTTGGAACACAAAACCCACTAAATGTCTATTCTCTATGGGGGAAATTCAGATCCGAGTTATGCGAGTTACTTTATTCTCTTTTTATGCACTTTTCTCTCTATGCGTCAGCAAGGCGTTTAGGGTGGAGATCAAAGAAATGGAGGTGTGGCGGAGGTCAAATCAAATCAAATTCTACTTGTCAAATGAGCCGAATACAACTGGTGTAATCTTTACCGTGAAATGCTTGCTTACGAGGCCTTCCCAACCCAACGATGCAGGGTAAAAAAATTTAATAGTAACACAAGAGGGATAAAATAAAATACACAAGAATGGAGCTATATACAGGGAGTACCAGTATCAGATCAATTTGCAGGGGTATGAGCTATTTGAGTTAGATATGTACATGAAGGCAGAGTAAAGTGACTTAGCATCAGGATATATAATAATAAGAGTAAAATAAAGAAGAGAGTAGCAGCAGCAAATCAGACAATCACATTGTAGGATTTTTAATGAATTTATTTGTAAATTATGGTGGAAAATAAGTATTTGGTCAATAACAAAAGTTTCTCAATACTTTCTTATATACCCTTTGTTGGCAATGACACAGGTCAAACGTTTTCTGTAAGTCTTCACAAGGTTTTCACACACTGTTGCTGGTATTTTGGCCCATTGTCATGCTGAAAGACCCAGCCACGTTTCATCTTCAATGCCCTTGCTGATGGAAGGAGGTTTTCACTCAAAATCTCACGATACATGGCCCCATTCATTCTTTCCTTTACACGGATCAGTTGTCCTGGACCCTTTGCAGAAAAACAGCCCCAAAGCATGATGTTTCCACCCCCATGCTTCACAGTAGGTATGGTGTTCTTTGGATGCAACTCAGCATTCTTTGTCCTCCAAACACGACGAGTTGAGTTTTTACCAAAAAGTTCTATTTTGGTTTCATCTGACCATATGACATTCTCCCAATCCTCTTCTGGATCATCCAAATGCACTCTAGCAAACTTCAGACGGGCCTGGACATGTACTGGCTTAAGCAGGGGGACACGTCTTGCACTGCAGGATTTGAGTCCCTGGCGGCGTAGTGTGTTACTGATGGTAGGCTTTGTTACATTGGTCCCAGCTCTCTGCAGGTCATTCACTAGGTCCCCCGGTGTGGTTCTGGGATTTTTGCTCACCGTTCTTGTGATCATTTTGACCCCACGGGGTGAGATCTTGCGTGGAGCCCCAGATCGAGGGAGATTATCAGTGGTCTTGTATGTCTTCCATTTCCTAATAATTGCTCCCACAGTTGATTTCTTCAAACCAAGCTGCTTACCTATTGCAGATTCAGTCTTCCCAGCCTGGTGCAGGTCTACAATTTTGTTTCTGGTGTCCTTTGACAGCTCTTTGGTCTTGGCCATAGTGGAGTTTGGAGTGTGACTGTTTGAGGTTGTGGACAGGTGTCTTTTATACTGATAACAAGTTCAAACAGGTGCCATTAATACAGGTAACGAGTGGAGGACAGAGGAGCCTCTTAAAGAAGAAGTTACAGGTCTGTGAGAGCCAGAAATCTTGCTTGTTTGTAGGTGACCAAATACTTATTTTCCACCATAATTTGCAAATAAATTCATTAAAAATCCTACAATGTGATTTTCTGGATTTTTTTTCCTCAATTTGTCTGTCATAGTTGACGTGTACCTATGATGAAAATTACAGGCCTCTCTCATCCTTTTAAGTGGGAGAACTTGCACAATTGGTGGCTGACTAAATACTTTTTTTCCCCACTGTATGTGAATGTGTGTGGGTTTTGTGTGGGAGTGTCAATGTAGTGTGTGTGAGTGTGTGTATATGGTGTGTATATAGTCTAGTGAGTGTGCGTAGGGTCAGTGCAAGATAGAGTCAGTGCAGATAGTTTGGGTACCATAAATGTACTATTTAGCAGTCTGGTTATTTAGCAGTCCTATGGCTTGGGGGTAGAAGCTGTCTCGGAGCCTGTTGGTCCGAGAGCCGACTCTCCAGTACCGTTTGCCAAACGGTAGCAGAGTGAACAGTCTATGGCTTGGGTGACTGGAGTCTTTGGCAATTTTTCGGCCCTTCCATTCACACTGCCTGATATAGAGGTCCTGGATGGCAGGGAGCTCAGACCCAGTGATGTACTGGGCTGTACGCAGTACCCTCTGTAGCGCTTTGCCTTCAAGGGCGTTGCATTTGCCATACCAAGCAGTGATGCAGCCCGGATCTGAGGACACATGCCAAATCTTTTCGGCCTCCTGAGGGGGAAGAGACACTGCCGTGCCCTCTTCACGAATGTGCGGGGGTGTGTGGACCATGTTAAATCCTTAGGGATGTGGATGCCAAGGAACTTGAAGCTCTCCACCAACTCAACAACAGCCCTGTCGATGTGGATGGGGGCATGCGCTCCCCTCTTTCTTCTATAGTCCACGATTAGCTCCTTGATCTTACTGACGTTGAGGGAGAGGTTGTTGTCCTGGCACCACACTGTTAAGTCTCTGACCTCCTCCCTGTAGGCTGACTCATTGCCGTCGGTGATTTGGCCTACCACTGTCGTGTTGTCAGCAAACTTGATGATGATGATGTTGGAGTCGTGCATGGCTTCGCAGTCGTGGGTGAACAGGGAGTACAGGAGGGGACTAAGCATACCCCCTGTGTTGAGGGTCAATGTGGCGTAGGGGTTGTTGTTGTTTACCCTCACCATATGGGGCCGGCCCAACAGGAAGTCCAGGATCCAGTTGCAGAGGTTCAGTCCCAGGCTCCCTAGATTGGTGATGGACTATGGTGTTGAACCCTGACCTGTAGTCTATGAACAGCATTCTCACATTGTTATTTCCCCTCTTGTCCAGGTGGGAGAGGGCATTGTAAAGTGCAATTGAGATTGCGTCATATGTGGATCTGTTAGAGTGGTATGTGAATTGGAGTGGGTCTAGAGTGTCTGGGATGATGGTGTTGATGTCTGTCATGACCAGCCTTTAAAAACACTTCATAATTACAGATGTGAGTGCTATTTAGGCAGGTTAACTTGGAGCTCTTGGGAACAGGGACTGTGGTGGTCAACTTTAAACATGTTGGGATTAAAGATTGGGACAAGGAGATATTGAAAATGTCTGTGAAGACACTTGCCAGCTGGTCCGCGCAAGCTTTGAGAACACGCCCTGGTATTCCGTCTGCCCGTGATTGTTCATCTGTTTAAATGTTTTGCTCACATTGGCCACAAAGAGCGAGATCACACAGTCATCTGGAAAAACAGGGGCTTTCACGCAAGACACAGTGTTATATTCCTCAAAGCGAGCATAAAAGGCATTTAGCACGTTTAGGAATTCTGCATGGCTGGGTTTCCCTTTGTTATCCGTTATCGTCTGCAAGCCCTGCCTCATAGGATGAGCGTTGGAGCCAGTGTTACTATCCTTGTGGGGACCAAACAATTGATTCTCATTCAAAATCCTATTTCCCCTAACCCTAAACCTAACCTAACCCTAAACTTAACCCCTAACCCTAACCCCAAACACTAACCTTAAATCTAACCCCTAAGCCTAAAATAGTATTTGTCCTTGTGGGGACCGGCAAAATGTCCTCAAGGATAGTCAAACCACAAACACACAAACACACCGTGTCTGATCTGTCAGTATGATATTCATCAGGTTTTGAAGGCCTACATTTCCTATGTAAAACACAACAAACAACACAGTTTCTAGGGCACCGCAAGAGTCTGTATCGCAGTGTTTCCCAAACTCGGTCTAGGGCAAAAACCAAAACGTGCACCCCTTGGGGTCCCGAGGGCCGAGTTTGGGAAACCCCGCTGTAACTCCACCTATCCTCACTCATACACACATGCTGCTTTGTTAAGTTTTCGTTGAGTGCAGGGTTGTGGCATTACTAACATTGTCCCCATGGTAATGAGAAAAGCTTTTGTTTAGTGAGAACTGTGATTGACAAGGAGCAGAGGGAGACAATTTCATTCACTCACAGAGAGGAAGAAAGACACATTTAAACATCATACAGATTTTCTATCAAAGCCATATAAATTACAATGACAGTTTGTTCATGGATCATTCTTTTATTAGTGAATCTATCTGTTCCCTTGGTTCGGTTTCATCTCTTGGGGTTTGTTCTGGTCCTCTCAGATAGACACACACAATCACAGACAGCAAAGAAAGCCTAACACTAAGCATGTGCCATTTGTACTGTTTGTTTTGAGGGTTGTGTGTTTGCTTAACCAGGTTGGGTGGAGAGGTCATTGGGGTCAGTCATAAGACTGGCGTGCCTGTGTTTTTGTGGGAGAGAGGATGAAAGGGTCATTTTTTATTGATTGAACAGGTGTACATCTCCCTTCTACAATGCAAAGATGGAGGGGATCAAGGTAAGCACCTGTTTCTGTGGACAGTTGGACGCCCCTCCCTGCTGTCCCCAAATCTCCAGAGACTAGGTGAGCTAGGTGAAAAGACTGGCCATGGAGTTATAGAATTCCATCACGCCCTGAGCAAACTCAACCTCAGATTATCGCTACTGGATTCAAACTAAAGAGAAAAGAAAGAGTCATGGGAGAGTGTGACTGATGGTCACCCCCAGAAGGGTTGGTTAGTAAGTTCATTTCAGTACCTCTGTAAAATGCAATATGTAGCCTATATTTTTACATGACGACACCACACACAGATTAGGCAAATGAGGCTGCATTAGCATAGTTTAGTCAAGCAAGTACAAGACAGTGATGAAGTGGACATGTCACCATGTATATAGTTATGCATGTGGAGAGATGGTTAGGGTTAAAACTGCCTCCCCAGTTCCACTTCTTGTCTTTCTGTCATGTACCATCAGATAATGAGAATGTCCTCTACCTATAGATAAAAGACAGCAAATGAATCAATATGAATCATGGTGTTTCACACTGCAGACCTATCTATGTTATGATGAGTAAATATATGTACAAGAGTAGCTCAGGACAGATACGTTTTGGGTTCTGTTGTTCCAAGTTGTGTATCACAGGCACAGGACGGGGCCTCAGTGACTTATTTTATCAAACAACACTGCCACCTAGTGGCTATGGGATGTTAGGATCAGGGGGATGGCAGGAGAGAGAGCAGGTTTTGAACACAGAGGAGCCCAGGGGAGTGGGGTCAGGTCAGGTTTCTAGGTCAGGGTACCATCAGTAAGTGTGTGGCTTGACATCACTGTGCTCCATTATGGATGACGGTAGAGCTGATCGCCCAACCATAACCTATGGTCCCCCCAGTAAACCTGTTTTCAAAGACATACTGCTAATGTGACATATACAAGCATCATTTTACCATATATCAGTGTTGTTCAGAAAAAGCTCTGTCACTCTCTCTCTTTCCCAGTCTTTTCAGCCCTCCTCTCATCTGCTCCATTTCTCGTTCTCTCCTGCTCTCCCTCAATATACTGACCGTCAGACTGTCCGGACACAAGACAAGGCCAACACCTGACACTGGTAAATATGTATTTTTGACGTCCTACTGTAGATATTGAAGTCTGACTATAGCCTAATATTTAGCATATAGTTCAAACATGGTTGTAAGTAAGTATTGCATCTCTATGTTAAAGTGGAATAGGTGTAAAACATTTTTGGTGTGAACTAGACCTTTATACTAACCATTTGCCTGTTTTGATGATAACAAAATCAACCTTTTTTCTTAATGTAAGTAATGGATATTTGATAAGGTAGAATGTTTACCTGAATTAACTATTCTGTAGGCTACATGTTCTGCATTCAATCCCGGCCCTAGATTTGTTTTACTTCTATAAAATAGGAAGTTTGGGCATATTCTCTGGAAAATGGTGTGTTGCTACAACATTTGTTTTCCAGCTATTCTTTATTAGTAAGATGTAGGCCTAAAAACAATGGATAGGAACACTAAACCCTGTGTGTTGGAGAGAGAGAGAGATAGAGAGAGAGAGAGAGAGAGAGAGAGAGAGAGAGAGAGAGAGAGAGAGAGAGAGAGAGAGAGAGAGAGAGAGAGAGAGAGAGAGAGAGAGAGAGAGAGAGAGAGAGAGAGAGGAGAGAGAGAGAGAGAGAGAGAGAGAGAGAGAGAGAGAGAGAGAGAGAGAGAGAGAGAGAGAGAGAGAGAGATGTAAAAGCTTTTCTAATGGTTCTTCGAGGACTTAAAGCCAATCCTTTCTCCACGGGGTCATAGAGAAGTCCATTAGGAGCACTACACCTGATCACAGTCTGGGCTACTCTACCTCTGTGGGACGGGGTCGGCGCCGGGGCTAGGGGACCGGTGGATAACGTAGGTGGGGGGAAACAAGTGGGTGGTACCAGATAACTTTTACCTTGCACTCACCTGACCATGACCCTCTCTCACTCTCTCTTTCTCCCCTGTAACCCACCTCCGGACCCTGTTTTCTCCCACTACCCCCACCCCCTGTAGCCCTGGGCTCCTTATTCCCCACAACCCCCTACTCAAGGATCACTCTCCTGGGGTCTCTCGCCACACCGACACCCCTCTGTGTCTCTGGGGAGTCCGCCTGGGTCTCTGATACCCTTGCAACGCTTCAGCTTCCATCTCACAAGACAATTAGGCTCTGTGCTTGAGTGAAAAAAGCAAATACTTTTTTATGCTGACTTCTTCAGTAACGCTCTATGATAAACCAATAACCAAGATCTTTTAAGAAAATAGGGTGTACTTGTACTAGATTGATATTTCCATTTCAATATTGAACAACTCAAGAAAATGGTGTCAAATAATATGAAGGTATTGCTTGGTCTCACTACATAAGAGGCATATATTTATTTGCCAAGACTTCAAGTGCCAAAGTCATTAGTTGCTAAATCCAAGGTCTCTAGATTTCACTTGATAAGGCAGGCTGGGCTGGAGAACAAGAAGCTGTCTATGGCCAGGTTAGTGTACCAGGGGGATAATCTGAGAGGAAAATGAACTGATGTTTTGGTAGAGGGCATTTTGTTCTCTGCATCAATCAGAAACTAAGGCTGATATTTTGATAATGGTTTACTTCAACTGTCATCCTACTCACTAGGGTAAAAGGAAATGTTCACCCAGGAGGCAAACAACTGTCTGATCTTGCACACATGCACACACACTCACACACATACACCCCACACACCTTCCCGCCTTCACTCCTACATCCTCTATACTGACACTTAAGAGATCTTCTTTCCATGAAGAGGGTTAGTTAATGTAAAGTCATCCTGCCTCTGTCCCTGCTCCACTGCTCCTGCTTAACTCTTGGCTGTATATGTTGTTCCCAATGGTGCTGTACTGTGGGAGCGCCTGGGGTCATGGGCAGTGCCAGTGTTAAGTGAGTGGGCAGGTGAGTAGCGCTTGTTTTCCTGTGGTGGCGAGGCTGGTAAACTGACCAGTTCTGTTGTGTGGACTGTGGAGGAGTGAGATTCAGGGGTGGAACCTCAACGGGCCATCTCAGGGACGGACCACATTCAAAATGCTTGGAAGGAAAGAGAGAGAGATGGAGGGAGAGCAGGGGGCAGGAGTAGGGCTAATCATGCAAGAAGGAGAGGAGAAAGAATTAGAAACAGGTGAAAATTGAATACATGCAAATGTATGTCTTTGTGGGAGGTTAAGGCACAGTGTTATATATTCAAAGTACACACAAACCTCTCCCTCACTACCTCTGGAATCCACCCCTCCTCTCTCTCTCTCTCTCTCTCTCTCTCTCTCTCTCTCTCTCTCTCTCTCTCTCTCTCTCTCTCTCTCTCTCTCTCTCTCTCTCTCTCTCTCTCTTCCTCTCCTTCCAACTCACCTCCCCTCCCCTCTCTATTTCCTTCTTTCATTTCCCCTGTTCCTGCAATTGTTTTTGCTGGTCATAGATCCCTCATGGAGGTTGAGGTCTTTAACTACTGAACCATGTCCTCTGGTGGTAGTAGTTTCATTTGTATCAGTCACGAGCTGTCCTGTTACCACTGTGAGATTGAGTTGGTATAATTTATGGAAAGGAGGACCATTCTTCTAACAAGAGATAGTTGGTTCCAGTGGCTGTGTTTTCACCTGTAGAGAGGGTTAGAGAGATAAGCTGTTTCCTTTAACGACAGCTCAGGTTTAGTAACTGTTGAGTGAGACAGTGAGATAATCAGTGCTCTTTAGGCTAAAGCTTTTCCTGGACAATCACCAAGTAGATAGTAATGATACAGATCCTTGTTCTGCGGTAGTTATAGAGAGAGGTTTTGGGCTAAGCAGAGTGGGGCACCCTAAATAGTTTCCCTGTAGCTAATGATTTACAACTGTAATCACTATTACATCTATACTCTTTTACACAAGCTCACAATGACTTGACCAAAATGTACCTTCTTGTATTAGAGTTGAGCTGCACTCCCTTCACCTGTAGAAAGACGTGTATGAACCTCACTATGGGGCCACTGGAAGCCTCCCAGCTTGGCTCTAGTACCCAGTAAGAGCGGGGCTGCAGGGTGGCTGCTTTAGGAATTCCTCCTATATCAGGTGACCCGTTGCCCCTCTCCCACACCGGTGTAGTGCTTCTCACAAGCACTGTATCCAGTGTCACAAAAGCACATTTTACACAACTGGGATACAGAGAGTGGGCCGTGGTGCGGTGCAGTGGTTCTGCTTGGTCCAGCTCCAGGCTCTGCTAGATTAGCATGTCATTGGGTTTCAAACCTCCCAATAGGCTCACAGCTCTACTCCTCATTGGTGGGGATGTCCATCATCAAAGCTTATAGAGATATCAAAGAGGTCCAGTGTTGCTGCTGCTGCAGTCTTCATGGTACTGTTAGATAGGGAATCAATGATTAGACGGGGCCGTCATAATTAGGTAAGTGTCGATTTGGATTTATTGCTTTAAACCGAGCTCTGTTCAATAAGCGGTTTCTGTTTTGTTTGGCCTTTTTGTTTGACAAACCATTGTGAGGTGATGAGTTGAGTGCCTGTAAGTTCTCAATCAACATCTTTGTGATGAGGTCATGTCTGGCAGTGCTGTGACAGTGGAATATTGAGTGGTTCATATAAAATAGAACAGTCTGCAACAGAGAGAGAAACAGAGGGAGGGCGAGAGAGATGGATGGAAAAGAGAAGGTGTCAAACTCAATTTATCCAAAGTCTTGATAGATGATAAGATGCTTTATAGATGTTTTTTTTATTAGGATTGTTGTTGTTATGAGGTCTCATAAATGTTCCCCTGCCCTGAGTCGAAAGAACGTTGCTTTGAGCTACTGTAAATATTAATGCGGGATGTACACCTAATATAATCAGTTCTGAAACAATTGCTTTTGTCAGGACAGGTGAGCATCTCATGAAAAAAGCTTTGGTTGAGTAATCTGCTACTGAGAGCCTCACTAAAGTCATTGGAGCAAAGTTTCCCACCATGCAGTGACAGGGCAAGCTCACTATCTCCTGTGCCATAAAGTTCCAGACCTCTTGGCAGAGGCTGTAATAAGTAGTATGCTTACATAAAGGGATGCTACATCAGTGTATGAGAAGTGACAGTTTCTCAATTTCTCCCTCCTTAGATCCTTGTCAAACATCAGGATGCTCTCCTATCACTCTGCCCTCTTGGCAGTGGCAGTGATGTCATTCACAGTGACCAGTGTATCGACGAAGACCACTCAGCGGCCAAAGTACCAATACACCAAGAAGCCCATACCTTACCGCGAGCAGCCCCAGATTACCATGCAGCCCCTAACCACCATCATCCCTAAAACACTGAAATCAGTGGAGAAATCAGATCCCATGTACCCCTACCCCCTGGTTACCACAGAGACCACAACCTACCCCAGTGATGCCTACCAGGATTACTATACTGAAACCACAGGGCCCCCTGGTGTTGGGCATGAAAATTACACCCTGGATTATAATGAGTGCTACTTCAATTTCTGTGAGTGCTGTCCACCAGAGAGGGGCCCTCGAGGGCCAAAAGGGGACAGAGGACTACCAGGTATTGAAATCACTATAACAACATAGGGAAATGTAACAATACCAGTATACTGTATTGGTGATCCATGGATTTTGATGTCTTGTTGAAACAATTTTCTCCTAGGTTCACCTGGAGAAGAGGGGGAGCGAGGACCCAGAGGCTTTCCTGGACTTGCTTGTTCAAATGGAACTACGGGGCCAAAAGGAGACAGAGGTGAACACGAAAGAGAAACAATACATTATTTATTAGAAATATGTACACTTTAATGGCTCTGTGAGTAAACAGTAGATTTATTGATTATTCAAAGTTGTCTGTTATCTATCTCCCTTTCCCAGGAGTTAAAGGTGACCAAGGATACCGTGGAATGGCAGGAACTCCAGGTATCCCAGGGAAGCCAGGAGAGAGAGGTAACAAGCCATTCCTTTTAACACATATAGGCATGTGATCGGTACACATAGAAAATCATAAACATGGCTACCTGCAGTGGCGGCTCCTGAAAAAATTCTCAGGGGGGGCAATTTTTCTGATGATTTAGGTGACCTACACACATTTTCAAAAAGATATGTCCAGCAACAACATGAAGACAGGGGCAGCATATAAGTCAATGCCAGAAGCATTTATTGACTGATCTCAAAAGTGTTG